>NW_028090390.1:0-90798 GCF_014824575.4 Sturnira hondurensis | reverse complement strand
AACATCTTGCCCTCTTGATAGCCTTTGGTAATGTACCAACTTTTGTAAAACAACACTGTTCTCAGGCCACTGCAGTTCTGCATATAAGCCAGCAGTTCCTTGAATAAATTTGCCATTTGCCAGTAAAGAGCACTTGGACCTCTCCATTCTTTTAATTAAGTTAAGTCCATCGCCTCACCTCGCGAACACCTTGCTGCTGCGGGCGGCGGCATAACCCTAAACCTAACACCAAACCTAACCCTAACCCTAGCCCTGAAACCTAGCCTTAGAATCAGGGGCAGGTCTAATCCTAGACATAAACCTAAATCTAGACCGAACCCTAACCCTAACCCTACCCCAACCATAACACTATCCCTCACACTAACACTAACCTTATTCTTAACAATAACACTAATGCTACCCCTAACAGAAACCCAAATTCTAAGCCTACATCTAGCACTGACACGAAAGCAATCTCTAGCTCTAGATCTATACCTAACCATAACTCTAACTCTAGCCCTAACACTAACCCTAGAGTTACAACAATCTTTAGCCATAACCCTAATCCTAACCATAGCTTTAGTCCTAACACTAGCTGTATTCCTAACCCTAGCCTTAATCCTAAACCTAGGCCAAATGTCAGCCCTATTTCAAACCCTAACCCTAAACCCAAACCTAATCCTAACCCTAACCCTACCCCTAAACTTAACCCTAGCACTAGCCCACTCCCTAAACCTAGCCCTGACCCAAGCCTTACCCTAGCCCTACCCCTAACACAAATCCTATACCCAATCCTAATACTAACCTTATCCCTACCTCTAAACTTCACCATAGCCCTAGACCTAACCCTATCCCTAACCCTAAAAGTAACCCTTGCTCTAACCATAGCCCTTGCACTACCCCTAGATCTAGACAATCCTAGAACTAACCCTAACCCTAACCCTAGGCCTAAACCAAACACTAACCCTAACCCTAATTCTAAAGATAACCCTAATCCTAATCCTAAAGTTCACCCTTGCCCTAACCCTAAATGTAACGTTAACCCTATCCTTAGGCCTACAACTAACACTAGCCATTGCCCTCACCCTAGCCCTAGCCATTACCATAGCCCTAGCCATAACCCTAGCACTAGCCCTAACCCTAGACGTTACCTGAACACTAACCCTAAATTTGCTCCAGAACTACCCCTAAACCTAATGTTGTCCCTATCCTTAACGAAAACTCTAACCCTAATCCTAACCCTATCCATACACCTTACCCTAACCCTAAGCCTATCCGTAACCTTAACCCTAGACATAACCCTAACCCTAGTCCTCACCCTGAACAGAACCCTAGATTTGACTCTAACACTAACCCTAGCCCTAGCCCTACTATAACCCTAAACCTAACACTATCACTATCCCTAACCCAAAGCCTACACCAAACTTTAGCACAAATGATAACCCCAGACCTAGCTCTACCAAAACCCAGACCCTAAGTTTAAATCGTGCCTTAGCTCTCACCCTAACTCGACACCTACCACTTATCCTAGCTCTAACCCTAATTCAATCTGTAGCCTAAACCCCAGCTATAAACCTAACCTTAACCCTAGACCTAAACCTAACGGTAGCCCTAGACCTAGTCCAAGCCCTAAATGACACCCGACCCTAGACCAAAAACTTACCATAACCTAGCCTTAGCCCAAGCCCTAGAACTAACCCTACACCTCACCCTCACCTAAGCCTAAATTTAACTCTAGCCCTAGACCTATCTCTAAATCATACCCTATGCCTTGCCCAAACCCTACACCTGGCTTCAACCCTAATCCTGACCGTAACCCTAGACCTAACCCTAGCCCTAACCCTAGCCCTAAACTTAGCCCTAATTCTAACCCTAACTGTAACACGAGATCTAACCCTAACACTACCCTGAAACCTAGCTCTAACTCTACCCAAATCCTAACAATAAACCTAGACCTAACCCTAATTCTTATTCTCAACCTCACGCTAATCAAAACCCTAACCCTAAAGCCAATGACAAGCCTAACACTAGTTCTAACCTTAACCCTAATGCTAGGCCTAACCCTAACCCAAATCCTAACACTAGCTCTAGACCTAGCCCTTGCCAAAGTCCTAACCCTAGCTCTAATCCTAACCCTAAACCTAGAACTAACCATTACAATAACCCTGTCTTTAACTCGGAACCTAAACCTAAACCTAAACCTAAGCCTAGCCTTAGGCCTAAACTTGATACTAACTCCAAACATGGACGTAAACCTAACCCTAACCATAAACCTAACACTAACCCTATAACTAACCCTAACACCACCCTAACCCTAGCTCTTGCACTATCCATAATCCTAGCACTAACAATGGTCCTAACCTTAACCCTAATCCTAAAACTAATAAAGCCTTACCCCAGTTCAAACCTTAACCCTAACCCTAGACTTAACCCTAACACTAACCATAACCCTAGCTCTAGATCTAGCCCTAACCCTAAAGCTAATCCTATTTCTACCCTAACCCTATTCCTGGCCCTAACTTTAGCTTGAACCTCCCCCTAAATGTAATTTTCACTGAAATCTTAAACCATGTTCTAGCCCCAGTCCTAACCCTAACCCTCACCCTAGTGCTAGCTATAACTCTAGTTCTAAACCTAACCCTTGCCCTAGCCCTAGACTTACACCTAACCCTAGCAATAACCCTAACCCCAACCCTAGACTTAAACCTAACACTAACCCTAACCCTAGCTCTAGACTTAGACCTAGGACTAACACTAATCCTTACCCTAACCCTAACCCTAAACCTAACCAAAATCCTCACCCTATCCCTAACACTAAATTTAAACTGTGCCCTAACCTTAAACATAACCCATACACTTACTCTATCAATAACCCTATTACTAGCCCTAATTCTAATGCTAACCATAACCTTAGACTTACCCTGATTCTATCCCTAACCATAACCCTAGCCCAAATTTCTGACCATAGCCTTATTTCTAACCCTAATTCTAAACTTTACCCTGGCACTAGTCCTGGCCTTAACTCTTAACTTAACCCTAATCCAGAGAGTAACCACAGCCCAAGCCCTAACCCTAACCCTAGACCATACTGTAGCACAAACAATAACTCCAGACATAGCCCTAAATGTAACCCTAACCCTAACTTTACACCTTGCTCTAGCCCTCACCCTAACTCTACACCAACCACTTATCCTAGCTCTAACCCTAATTCTCTGTAGCCCTACCCCCAGCCATAAACCTAACCTTAACACTAGACATAACCTTAACACTAGCCTTAGCCCCAGTCCTATCCCTGACAGACACCCTAACCCTACACTTAAATCTTACACAACCCTACCTCATCCCAAGCCCTAAAACTAACCCTAAACTTAACCTGAACCTAAGAATAAAACTAACCATTGCCCTAGCCCTAGCCCTAACCCTATTTTTTACCCTAATCCTACCCATAACCCTAGCCCTTGCCCTAAACCTACTGCTAGCCTTAACACTGACCCTAGCCCTAACCCTAAACCCAACCCTCACACTACCTTGCAACCTAGCTCAAGATGTACCCAAACCCTAAAAACAACCCTACCCCTAATCCTGATCCTAAACCTAACCCTCATCTTAACAATAACCATAATCATAACCATAAACCTAATGACAAGCCTAACACTAGTTCTAACCATAAACCTAATGCTAGACCTAATCCTAACACTAACCCTAACCCTGGATCTAGGCCTAGCCCTAGCCCAAGCTCTAAAGCTAGCTCTAATCCTAACCCTGACCATAACCCTAGACCTAAACCTTACACTAAGCCTGTCTTTAACCAGAAACCTATATCTAAACCTAACCCTAGCCTTGGCCCTAAACTTCATACTAACCCCAACCCTGTACCTAACCCTAATGCTAACTCTAACCTTAAATATAACCCTCACCCCAAAACTAAACCTAACACTAACCCTACCCTTTCTCTTCTACTAACTATAACCCTAGCACTAACAATGGTCCTAACCCTAACCCTAAAACTAAAAAAGCCTTACCATACTTGTAACCTTAACCCTAACCCTACACCTAACCCTAACACTAACCGTAACCCTCGCTCTAGATCTAGCCCTAACCCTAAAGCTAACCCAATTTCTACCCGAACCCTATCTCTGGCCCTAACTTTAGCTCGAACAATTCCCTAAACATAATTTTAACTGAAATATTAACCCAAGTTCCAGCCCTAGCCCTAGCCCTAAACCTTATTCTAACCCTAAATCTTGCCTTATGCCTTGCCCTCTTCCTGGCCCTAAACCTAGCCCTAGCCCTAGCCCTAGACCTAACCCTATACCTAAAGAAAACACTAACCCTAACTCTAGCTCAAGCTCTATTCATCACCCTAACATTAACCCTAGCTCTAAACCTTACACTAACTCAAAAATTAGACCGAACCCTATGCCTAGTCGTAACCCTATCCCTGACCCTAACACTAAGGCTAACTCTAATTCTAATCCTAATTCTAAACCTATGCCTAGCCATTTCCCTAAGCCTAGCTCTAACTCAAACCCTAACTGATTAAGAAAAAGAGGAGCTCTGGATCTGCCAAGACCCAAGCACCTAAGTTCACTCCTCTGAAAAATGATACAAATGCAAGGGAATAACAAAACTAACAGGTCTGGTTACATTTAGATTTTTGAAAGGATTAGCTCAGACTTCAGGACATGCCAATCACAGAGCAGCCAAAGTACAAAGCAGGCCTGATCACCCACTGGAGTACTTCTTTAAAGGGATGGTCTTGCATGCTGACTTACCACAAACTGGTTCCCCACGTGAGTCTTGAGCTACATTTCCACGCCCAGAGACGCAGATCCCTGCATCTCTTTCCTTGTGTTTGGTTATGACTGCTATAAATTCCAAAAAGGTTGCCAGTTGCTCCTCTTTTACACGACCTGACCAGGGAAAATAATTTGAAAATGCATCAAAGTAAACAAAGTAGTAGTAGAATCAGCAAACAACTGGCAGCTACAAACACCCATATTCTCAGAAGAAGTCCATCAAACCAAGTTTCTGGGTTCAACCAGCCAACATTTTCCCAGAGGGTATCAAGCATCTCCTGCTTGGTTAGGCATTGAATGTCCTGCAGCTGCTGAAGTAGCTCCAGCTGCAGTTTATTGATTTGTCCCTTTAACTTTGTAGAAAAAATCCTAAAGTGATGTTGAATACCGCTCCAGGAATTCCACTTCAGGTGGATGACACACAGCTTGGAGAAGTCTTAATGGAGACAGTCTACTGGTTGGAGGTGGGTCGCTCCCAGAAAAGCCTTTACAGTGATAAGGCTTCACCCGCTTTGCTGGCAGTTGGAAAGAGCATTTTGGAAAGTAAACCAAGCATACCTTCTTCTCTACGTTAAAAGTTCTACAGAACCCTGCCACGTGAAATTTTCTAAAAGACCTTTATATAAAATCTGAGGGTAATGTGGTTTTGACTCTTCTGTCTAAAACTGTTTTTCAAGTAGAGGATAAATCAATAAATCGTCATTTCGCAAATTGTAGGTAAACATGGCGGAAAAAGAAATTTTATTGGGAAGAACTCATGACTCCTCCTTTTAGTTTTTAAAAAAGACTTTTGAAAGTATGATGTGGCTGAACCACAATAGCCTGACAAGTTGGATTGTAAGGTGCTCCTGTTAAAGCAGAGGTATGTAATGCATGAGAGTCACTATCAGTGGAAATATGAATGTATTTGAATTTTCCAAGGACAGCGAGTGAGTGACATCTGTTTGCCAAATTATTTTTAGAAGTTAGTTCTTGAGTATTAATTCCTGTAATTTGGAGATTCACACAGTACTGAGTCCTGTGGAGGGAAAGGGACAGATCGGCTGCACCCTTCAGAGTGGAGAGCCTCAGAGTGTCCTGGCAAGTCTCTCAAAGGCAGAGCATGCTGACCCTTGCGTATACAGGCTTTTACTGAGTTTTTGTTACAGAACTTGAGGTAAAACTGATTAAGCATTGTAAGAGAGTATACAATAGAGAGTTCACAAAGAACCATTAAGGCATCTTCTAGGTCAGGCTGTATCAGCAAAAAGGCTACAGAACTTTGAGAAAACAAAGTCATTTGCTACCCTGGCCTTCATCATTTAAGTAAAGCATTCTTAGCAAAGCAGTCTTCACCGGGTTGTTAGAAATTCTGTCTCATGCCAGATACCCCAGATCCTGCTCTATGTGGCAAGGGGCTGCACGGCCTCCCCCATCACATGTTTTCAGGCCTCTGTGGATCACAGCCAGGAAGCGCTACTCCCAGAGGACATGGGGATTGGGCTACATCAGAATAACTGGGGGACCAGGGTCAATCACTCCCTCTTTGCTGCAGCCCCCCAAGTCCTTCCCTGATGGCTTCCCAAGTGATCATGCCTGGCTTAGCTTTCCCTTACCCTGAGGAGTCTTACTTGTCTCTGAGTATCCCACAATGCTCTGGGGTCAGGAAAGTAAGTCGAGGTTGTGTTTGCTATTAGAAACAAGTTGTGTCTTCTTGTGGCTCACATTTCTGAGGTTGCTCATTCGTCCTTAGCCATTGGAGGGAGTTACACTTCCTTGATCCTGGGAGAGCAGGTCCCAACATCTCCGTTTTTGTTTTTGTTTTAAATCAATTGTAGCCAATAGGCCTGTGAAACCTATTTGCTTTCCCAAATGCAATCACAAGGAAACAACTTCCATATAAATCATAAAGATCAAATAAACAGTAAGACAAGGAGGAGCCCAAGAGCTGCCATGACCCAAGCTCCTTAGTTCAGACCATTGCAAAATGTTGTAAATGAAAGGGAATACAAAACAAACAGATCTGGGCCCTGGCTGGTGTAGCTCACTGGATTGAGTGCGGGCCTGTGAACCAGAGGATCATGGTTCGATTCCCAGTCAGGGCACATGCCTGGGTTGCAGACCAGTTCCCGCCAGGGGACACACGAGAGGCAACCTACATTGAGATTTCTCTCCTTCTCTCCTTCCCTTTCCCTCTAAAGATAAATAAATAAAATATTTTAAAAAACAGATCTGGGTACATTTTAATCTTAGGCTGCTTAGTGATTTGCATTTCCTGAAGCCTGTGCTACTCCTACCAAAGTACAAAGCAGGCCTGGTCACCCACGGGAGTATTTTTTTTCTGGGAGTGGTCTTGCATCCTGACTTACCCCACACTGGTTTCCCAAGTGGGTGTTGAGCTAGGTTTTAACGTTTGAGAAGCCAATCCCTACATCTCTCTCCTTGTTATTAGTTAGGACTGCTCTAAGTCCTACAAAGGTTGCCCTTACTCCTCCCTTGTATATCTTTAGGGAAATAATTATCAAATGCATTGACATACACAAAGCATTATTAGAATAAGTAGCTAAAAAAAAACACACATTCTCAGATGAAGCCCATCAAACCAAGTGTTTGGGTTCAACCAGCCAACATTTTCATGGAGGGTCTGGAAAACCTCCTGCTTGGTTACACACTGAAGAATCTGTAGCTGCTGAAGTAGCTCCAAATGCAATTTATCTATTTTTCCCTCTAAGTTGATAGGAAAAGCCCTGAGGTGATGTTGAATACTGCTCCAGGTATTCAACTTCATTGGGATGACACACAGCTTGGAGAAGTGTGGGTGGAGAGAGTCTAATTAGTGTAAGTGGGTCGCATCCAGGGAAAACTTTTCTTTGATATGGCTTCATCCTCTTAGCTAGAAGTTCCAAAGGTCATTCTGGAAAGCAAATATAACATACCCTCCTCCCCAAGTGAAAAGTTACACAGGACCCTGCCAAGCATGATCTCCTGAAGGATCTCTATATGAAATCTGGGGGTAAGGTGGTTTTGACTCTTCTGTCTGAAAATGTTTTTCTATTGGAGTATAAAGCATTACATCATCATTTAGAAATGTATAGAAAAACATGGCACAAATCAAATTATTGGGGGGAGGACTCATGACTTCCCCTTTTTAGTTTTTTAAAACAATTTTTGAAAGTATGATGTGTCTGAACAATTGCCTGACAAGTTGGACTGTAAGGTGCTCCTGTTAAAGCAGAGTTGTGTAGGGCATAATAGTAACCATCAATAGAAATATGAACATATTTGAAATTTCCAAGGACAGTGTAATGAGTGACTTCCATTTGCCGAATTATTTGAGAACTTAGTCCTTGAAGATTAATTTCTATAACTGGAGGATTCACACACACTACTGAGTCCTGTGGAGGGAAAGGGGTGGTACGGCTACACCCTCCAGTGGAAAGAGCCTCAGAGCGTCCTGGGAAGTCTCTCAGGTGAGAGAGTGCTGACACTTGCTTATGTAGGGTTTTGCTGTGTTTTTAGGACAGGACTTCTGGTACAACTTATCCAGCATTGACAGGCACTAAACAGTGGATAGTATACAAAGTCAGAGTCTTCTAAGTCAAGGTCTATCAGCTAAAATGATACAGAACATTGGGGAAACTAACTCATTTTCTGCCCTGGCCTTTATCATTTAACTAAAAGCCTAATTAGCAAAGCAGTCTTCACAGGATTGTTAGAAATTCTGTTTTATGCCAGATCACCTGATATCCTGCTCTAGCTGGCAAGGGGCTGCACTGCCTCCCCCATCACAGGTTTTCGGGCTTCATTGGATTTGAGCCAGGAATCACTTCTCCAAGAGGACATGGGGAGTGGTTTATGTCAGAATAACTGGGGGGCCAGGGTCAATCACTCCCTATTTTCTGTAGCCCCGCGAGTTCTTCCATGATGGCCTTTCAATTTTGTGTCCCTGGCCTAGGTTGCCCCTCCCATGAGGAGTCTTACCCATCTATGAGTATCCGACAATGCTCTGGGGGGAAGGGGAGTAAGTAGAGGCAGCACTGGGTATCAGAGACAAGCTGTGTCTTCTTGTGGCCCACATTCTGGAGGATGCTCACACATCCTTAGCTGTGGGAGGCAGTTTCACGTCCTGAAAACTGGCAGAGCAGGTCCCAACAACTCCCTTTTTCTCCTGTTTTTTAAATCACTTGTAGCTGTTTGGCCTGTGAAACCTACCATTTTCTGTTGCTCAATGCAATCACAAGGAAACAACTTTCATATACATCATAAAGCACCAATAGTAAAGAGTAAGACAAGGAGGATCCCAAGACCCAAACTCCTGACTTCAGTCCTTTAAAAAAATGTTACAAATGCAAGGGAATAGCAAAGCTAACAGGTCTGGTTACATTTGGTCTTTGGGAGAATTAGCACAGACTTTAGGAAATGCAAATCAAAAAGCAGTCTAAGTACAAAGCAGGTCTGATCATTCACAGGAATATATCTTTACAGGGGTGGTTTTGCATGGTAACTTATCCCGCACTGGCTTCTTACATGGTGTTTGAGCTAGGTTTTCATGTCCCAAGAAGCTCTTTCCTACATTTCTCTCCTTATTTTTAGTTAGGATTGCTCTAAATCCCACAAAGGTTGCAACTTACTCTTCTGTTATATGACCTGGGCAAGTCATTATCAAATGCATCGAAGTACACAAAGCATTATTAGAATTAGTAAACAACCGGCAGCTGCAAACACCCACATCCTCAGATGAAGTCTATCAAACCAAGTGTTTGGGTTCAACCAGCCAATATTTCCACAGGGGATCTGAAAAACCTCCTGTTTGGTTAGGCCATGAATGTACTGTAGCTGCTGAAGTAGCTCCAAATGCAATTTATCAATTTTTCCTTTTAAGTTGGCAGAAAAAGTCCTGAGGTGGTGTTGAATACCGCTCCAGGAATTTCACTTCAAGGGGATTTAACAATCCTTGAAGTCTGGATGGAGAGAGTCAAATGGGTGTAGGTGGGTCGCGGCCAGAAAATCGTTTTCTTTGATATGGCTTCAACCTTCTCACCTGCAGTTTCAAAGGTCATTCTTGAAAGCAAACGCAAACATACCCTCTTGAACAAGTTGAAAGTTCTACAGGACCCTGACAAGTGCCAACTCCTAAAAGACCTCTATATAAAATTGGGGGTTTGGTGGCTTCGACTCTTCTGTCAAAAATGTTTTTTAAGTGGAGTATCAAGAAATATGTTGTCATTTAGAAAATTATAGGTAAACATGGCAGAAATCAGATTTTCAGTGTGGGGGGGGGAGGACTCATGACTACCTCTTTAGTATTTTTAAAGATTTTTTGAAAGTATGAGTGCCTGAAGCACAACTGACTGACAAGTTGGACTGTAAGGTGCTCCTGTTAAAGTGGAGGTATATAGAGCATGAGAGTGTGTATAAATAGAAATGTGAACGTATTTGAATTTTCCAAGGACAGTGTAATAAGTGACATCTGTTTGCCAAATTATCTGAGAAGTTAGTCCTTGAGGATTAATTCCTGTAATAGGGGGATTAACACACACTTCTGAGTCCTGTGGAGGAAAGAAACGAATCAACTACACCCATCAGTGGGGAGAGCCTCAGAGTGTCCTAGCAAGTATCCCAAGGACAGAGCGTGCTGACCCTTTCTTGGACAGGCCTTTACTGGGTTCTTGGCACAGGACCTCAGGTACAACTTATTAAGCATTGCCAGGCAGTAAACAGTAGACAGTATAAAGAGAGCCATTAGGCCATCTTGTAAGTCAGGGTCTATCAGCTAAAGGAATATAGAACTTTGGGAAAACAAACTCATTTTCTTCTCTGGCCTTTATCATTTAACTAAAAGCATTCTTAACAAAGCAGTCTTCACAGGATTCTCGGAAATTCTGCCTTATTCCAGGTCACCACGGATGCTGCTGTAGCTGGTGAGAGGCTGCATCCCATCCCCCACCACAGGTTTTCAGGTTTCTGTGAATAAGAGCCAGGAAGAGCTTCTCCAGAGCACATGGGGACTGGGTTATGTGAGAATAACTGGAGGGTAAGGGTCAGTCACTCCCGTTTTCTGCAGCCCCATGAGTCTTTCCATAATAGCCCTTCAAGTTTCTGTACCCTGGCTTAGGTTTCCCCTCCTCTGAGAAGTCTTATGGGTCTCTGAGTATCCCACAATTCTCTGGGGGCAGGGGAATAGGTAGAGGCAGCGTTTCCTACCAGAGGCAAGCTGCATCTCTTCGTGGCTCACATTCCGGAGGTTGCTCACTCATCTTTAGCCATGAGAGGCAGTTACACCTCCTGGAAACTGGCAGAGCAGGTCCCAACATTTCCCATTTTCTTCTGTTTTTTTTTTTTTTTTTTTNTCTTTTTTTTTTTTTTTTTGTACATCACTTGTAGCTCTTAGGCCTGTGAAACCTACTATTTTCTGTTGCCCAATCCAATCACAAGAAAACAACTTCCATATAAATCATAAAGCACTAATAATGAAGAGTAAGACAAGGAGGGGCCCACGAGCTGCCAAGACCCAAGCTCCTGAGTTCAGTCCTATGAAAAATGATACAGATGCAAGAGAATAACAAAATTAACACGTCTGGTTACATTTTAATCTTTGGGAGGATTAGCAAATACTTCAGGAAATGCAAATCACAAAGCAGCCTAAGTACAAAGCAGGCCTGATCACCAATGGGAGTACTTCTTTACTGGGTGGTCTTGTATGTTTACTTACCATGCACCGATTTCCCACGTGGGTGTTAAGCTAGGTTTCCAGGTCCCAAGAAGCCTTTCCCTACATCTCTCTCTCTCTCTCTCTCTCTCACTCTCTCTTTGTTTTTAGTGAGGACTGTTCTAAGTCCCACAAAGGTTACTGCTTACTCCTCACTTACATGACCTTGAGAAAATAATCAAGTGCATCAAACTACACAAAGTGTTATCAGAATTAGTAAAGAACTGGCAGCTCCAAAGAACCACATTTTCAGATGAAGTCCATCAAACCAATATTTGGGTTCAACCAGCCAACATTTTCATGGGGGGTCTGAAAAACCTCCTGCTTGGTTAGGCATTGAATGTCCTGCAGTTGCTTAAGTAGCTCCAAGTGCAATTTATCAATTTGTTTCTTTAAGTTGGTAGAAAAAGTCCTCAGGTTGTGTTGAATACCGATTTAGGAATTCCACTTCAGGGGGATAACACACAGCTTGGAGAAGTTTGGATGAAGAGAATCTAATGAGTGTAGATGGGTCATGCCCAGGGAAGCTTTTTGTTTGATTGGCCTCACCCTCTTCGCTGACAGTTCCAAAGTTCATTCTGAAAAGCAAACACAAGCATATCCTCCTTCCCAAGTTAAAAGTTCTACAGGACCCTGCCAAGTGCCAACTCATAAAGAATCTCTGTATAAAATGTGAGGGTAAGGTGGCTTCGACTCTTCTGTCTGAAACTATTTTTCAATTGGGGTATAAAGCAATACATCGTCATTTAGAAAATTATCGGTAAACATGGCACAAAATAACATTTTGGGGGTCCGGACTCATGATTCCACCTTTTTCATTTTTTAAAAGGATTTTTCAAAGTATGATATGCCTGAACAAAAATTGCCTGACCAGTTGGACTGTAAGGTGCTCCTGTTAAGCAGAGATATGTAAGGCATGAAAGTAACTATCAGTGGAAATATGAACGTACTTGAATTTTCCAAGGAAAATGTAATCAGTGTAATTCCAAGGACAGTGTAATGAGTGACATCTGTTTGCCAAATTATTTGAGAAATTAGTTTGTGAGGATTATTTCCTGTTATTGGGGGATTCACACGCACTACCGAGTCCTGTGAAGGAAAAGGGATGGAATGGCCACACCCTCCAGTGAGGAGTGCCTCAGAGTGGCCCGGAAAGCCTCCCAAGGAGAGAGATTGTCATAGCATCCTGGCAACTCTCAAGGGAAGAGTGTGCTGACCCTTGCTTAGACAGGCTTTTACTGTGTCTTTGGCACAGGACTTCAGATACAACTCATTAAGCATTGTCAGGCAGTAAACAGTAGATAGTATACAAAAGGCCATTAGGGCGTCTTCTAAGTCAGGGTGTATCAGCTAAAAGGCTACAGAACTTTGGGAAAACATGCTCATTTTCTGCACTGGCCTTTATTATTTAACTTAAAGATTCTTAGCAAAGCAGTCTTCACAGGATTGTTTGAAATTCTGCCTCATGCCAGATCACCCTGGATCCTGCTCTAGCTGGCAAGGGGCTGCACCGCCTCCCCCATCACAGGTTTTCAGGCTTCAGTAAATTTGAGCCAGGAAGAGCTTCTCCCAGAGGACATGTGGACTGGGCTATGTCACAAACACTGGGAGGCAAGGGTCCATCACTCCCTCTTTGCTGCAGCCCCTGGAGTCTTTCCATGATGGCCTCCCAAGTGATCGTGCCTGACTCAGGGCTCCCATCCTCTGAGGAGTCTTACCCGAGTCTGAGTATCTGACAATGCTCTGGGTCTAGGAGAGTAAGTCGGGCAGTGTTTGCTACACGAGACAAGCTTTGTCACCTTGTGGTTCACATTCTGGACTTTGCTTACTCATCCTTCACCATGGGAGGCAGTTAAACTTCTCGGAACCCACCAGAGAATGTTCTGACATCTCCTTTTTTCTTTTGTTTTTTTTTTTAATCAATTGTAGCTGTTAGGCCTGTGAAATCTACTATTTGCTGTTCCCGAATATAATCACAAGAAAACAACTTCCATATAAATCATAAAGCACAAATAAAGTGTAGGACAAGAATGAGCTCAAGAGGTGGTAAGACCGAAGCTCCTGAGTTCAGTCCTCTGAAAAAATGATACAGATGCAAGGGAATAACAAAACTAACAGTCTAGTTACATTTTAATCTTGGGGAGGATTAGCACAGACTTCAGGAAATGCGAACCACAAAGCACCCTAGGTACAAAGCAGGCCTGATAACCCACGGGAGTACATAATTACAGGGGTGGTCTTGCATGCTGTCTTACCCCACACTGGTTTCCCACGTGGGTGTTGAGCTAGGTTTCTGCATCCGGAGATGCTATTCCCTAAATCTCTCTCCTTGTTTTTAGTGAGGACTGCTCATAGTCCCACAAAGATTGCCACTTACTCCTTTCTTATAGGACCTTGAGAAAAGAATGATCAAATGCATCGAAGTACACAAAATATTATTAGAATTAGTTTTAAAAACCCAGCAGTTCCCAACACCCACATTCTCAGATGAAGTCCATCAAACCAAGTTTTTGGGTATACCAGCCAACATTTCATGGGAGGTCTGAAAAACCTCCTGCTTATTTAGGCGTTGAATGTCCTGTAGCTGCTCATGTAGCTCCAGCTGCAATGTATTAATTTGTCCCTCTCATTTGGTATTAAATGACCTTAAGTGATGTTGATTACCGCTCTGGGAATTTACTTCAGGTTGATGACATACAGCTTGGAGAAGTCTAGATGAGGAGAGTCTAATGGGTGGAGGTGGGTCGCGTCTAAGGAAGCATTTTCTGTGATATGGCTTCACCCTCTTTGTGGGCAGTTCCAAAGGTCATTGTGGAAAGAAAACAGAAGCATACCCTTTTCCCCAAGTTTTTTAACTTTTGTTCTACAGGACCCTGCCAAGTGCCATCTTTTAAAGGACCTCTAATAAAACCTGAGGGAAGGTAGCTTTGACTTTTCTGTCTGATAATATTTTTCAATTGGAGTATGAAGGAATACATCGTCATTTAGAAAATTATATGTAAACATGGCACAAAATAAAATTTTGCAGGTGAGGACTCATGACTCTTTTTTTTTTACTTTTTAAAAAGATTTTTTAAAGTATGATGAGCCTGTTCTTCAATTGCCTGATAATTTGGTCTTTAAGGTAGTCCTGTTAAAGCAGATGCATGTAGGGCATCAGAGTAAGTATCAATAGAAATATGAACGTATTTGAATGTTCCAAGGACAGCGTAATAAGTGACATCTGTTTGTCAAAGTATTTGAGAACCTAATTTTTGAAGACTAATTCCTGTAAATGAGGGATTCAAACAGAGTACCGAGTCCTGTGATGAAAAAGGGACGGCATGGCTAATCCCTCAGTGAACAGTGTCTCAGAGTGGCCTGCCAATTGTTTCAAGGGGAGAGAACCTCTGAGCGGCCTGCAAGTCTCTCAAAGAGAGAGAGTGTCGCAACGTCCTGGCAACTCTCTCAAAGGGAGAGTGCACTGACCCTTGCTTAGACAGGCTTATACTGGGTTTTTGGCACAGGACTTCATGTACAACTTATTAATCATTGTCAGGCAGTAAACAGTAGATAGTATACAAAGAACCATTAGGGTGTCTTCTAAGTCAGGGTCTATCAGCTAAAAGGCTACAGAACTTTGGGGAAAAAAACTCATTTTCTGCCCTGGCCTTTATCATTTAACTAAAAGCCTTCTTAGCAAAGCAGTCTTCACAGGATTGTTAGGAATTCTTTCTTATGCCAGATCACCCTTGATCCTGCTCTAGTTGGCACAGGGCTGCTCTGCCTCCCCCATCACAGTTTTTCAGGCATAAGTGAATTAGAGACAGGAAGCGCTTCTCCCAGAAGGCATGGGGACTGGGCTATGTCAGAATAGCTGGGGTGGGGGGAGAGGGTCCATCATTCTCTCTTTGTGGAATCCCCAGAGATCTCCCATGATAGTCTCCCAAGTGATTGTGCCTGGGTTAGGTTGCTCCTCTCCTAAGGTTTCTTACCCCTCTCTGGCTATCTGACCATGTGTTGGGGCAGGGGAGTAAGTAGAGGTAGCGTTTGCTACCAAGACAAGCTTTGTGTTCTTGTGGCTTCCATTCCGGAGGTTGCTCACTCTTCCTTAGCCATGGGAGACAGTTACCCTTCCTGAAACCAGGCAGAGCAGGCCCCACATCTTTCTTTTTCTTTTTTTTTATATCAGTTGTAGCGTTAGGACTGTGAAATGTACTATTTGCTGTTCCCAAATCAATCACAATAAAACAACTTCTACATACATCATAAAGCACAAATAAAGATAAGAGAAGGAGGAGCCTGAGAGATTCCAAGACCCAGGCTCCTGAGTTGAGTCCACTGAAAAATGTTACAAATGCAAGGGAATAAAAAAACTAACAGGTGTAACTTTTGATTTTGGGGAGGATTAGCACAGACTTCAGGAAATGGAAATCACAAAGCAGCCTAAGTGCAATTCAGGCCTGTTCACCCACAGGAGAACTTCTTTACTGGGGTGGTCTTGCATGCTGACTTACCACAAACTGGTTTCCCACCCTCTGAACCCCAACGTTAATGTGAGATGGAATTCTCTATGAGACCCCTGCACATCTTAGGGTTAGCTAGGGTTAGGTTGTGCATTAGGATTAGATCTATGGTTAGGGTTAGGGCTAGGGCTAGGACTAGGGTTTGGGTCAGGATTATGATTAAGGTTAAGGTTAGGTTTAGGGTTAGTTTTAGGGTTAGGTTTCGGATAAGGGCTAGGGTTAGGGTAAGGATTAGAGCTAGAGCAGGGTTCAGGGTAGTATTAGTTTTAGGTCTAGGGTTGAGGGTAGGGTAAGGTTAGGGTTAGTGTTAGGGCTATGGTTAGTGTCAGGATTAGGAATGAGGTTAGTATTAGGGTTAGGATTATAATCTGGGTCAGGGTTAGTGTAAGGGCCAAGGCTAGTGTTAGGGTTAGGTTCTCATTTAGAGTTAGGTGTAGGGTTACGGCTAGGGTTAGTGTTAGGGTTAGGGTTAGGATTAGGGTTAGTCTAAGGCAAAGGCCTGAGCTATGGTTAGGGTTAGTGTTAGGATTAGGTATAGGGTTTGTGTTATTGTTGTAGCTAGGGTTAATATTAAGGCCAGAGTTAAGTTAGGATTAGGGTTAGGTTTAGGGGTCGGGTTAGTGTTAGGGTTTGGGCTAAAGGTAGAGCTAGGATTGGGGTTAGTGTTAATTTTAGGTCTAGGGTTAGTGTTAGGGTTGGGGTGGTGTTGGTGTTAGGGTTAGGGCTAGGAGCACCCTAGGGCTAGAGTTAGAACAAGTATTAAATTTAGGATTAGAGGTATGGTAAGGGCTAGGGTTAGAGTTAGGCCTAGGGTTATGTTTAGGACTAGGGCTAGGGTTGCTGTTAGTGTGAGGTGTAGGTTTAGGTTTAGGGATAGATTTAGGGTAGGGTTAAAGCTATAGCTAGGCTTAGGGCTAGGGATAGGGCTAGAACTAGTCCTAGGGTTACGGTTAGTGTTCAGGTTAGGTATGGGGTAGGGTTAGGGTTAGGTTTAGGGCTAGTGTTGCAACTAGAGCTGTGGTTAGGGTTAGGTTTAGGTTGGGGCTAGGACTAGGATTAGGGTTAGGGTTATGATTAGGGTTAAGGTTAGATTTAGGGTGTTTTTTAAGGGTTAAGTTTATGAAGAGGTCTAGTGTTACGGTTAGGGTTAGTGTTAAGGTTAGGATTAGGGTTAGGAATAGATCTGGGCTGTCATTTTTTCTAAAGTTTGGTCTAAGTTTAGGGTTAGGGCACGGTTTAAGTTTAGTGTTATGGAAAGAGTTAGTATTTTGGTTAGATTTAGGGTTAGGGTTAGGGCCAAGGTTAGTGTTAGAGTTAGGGCTAGAGCTAGAGCTAGGGTGAGGGTTAGTGTTTGGTTTAGGTCTATGGTTGGGGTTAGGGTTAAGGCTAGGGTTAGGGCAAGGGTTAAGTTTAGAACTAGAGTTACAGCTAGGGTGAGGGTTAGTTAGGGTTAGGGATAGGGTTAGGGCTAGACCTAGGGTAATGTCTAGCACTATGATTAGGGTTAGGGTTAGTGCTAGGGCTAGGGTCAGACTTAAGGTTTCATTTATGGTTAGGGTTAGAGTTAGGATTAGGGTTAGGGCTAGGGTTATTGTTAGGGTTTGGGTAGAGCTAGAGCCAGGTTTCAGGGTAGTGCTAGGTTTAGGTCAAGTGTTACAGTTTGGGTTAGAATTAGGGCTAAGTTTAGGGCTAGGTTTAGGTCTAGGGTTAGGGTTAGGGTTAAGGCTATGCATAGGGTTAGGGCAAGGGCAAGGGTTATGGCTAGGGTTAGGGTAAGGTTTAGAAGTTGTGCTAGGGTTACAGTTAGTTTTAGGCTTGGGTTAGGGATAGGATCAGGGTTAGTTCTAGGGCTTGTCCTAGGCTAGGTGGTGTAAGGATGAAGTCTAGGGTTAGGGTGTCAGTTATGGCAAGGACTCGGGCTACGGCTAGTGTTAGGTATAGGTCTAGAGATAAGGTTAGGGTTAGGTCCAGGGTTTGGTTTAGTATCATGGTCAGGGTTAAGGCTATGGTTAGGTTTAGGGTTAGGGTTAGAAATAATGACAGGGTAAGGTTTAGGTTTAGTGTTAGATTCAGGATTAGCTTTTAGGTTAGGGTTAGGATAACGTTTAGAATATTCTTAGGATTAGTGTTAGGCCTGGGGATAGGTCTAGGGTAAGTATTAGGATTAGGTTTAGGGATAAGGCTATGGTTAGCTTTAGTGCTTGATTTAGGGTTAAAATTAGAATCAGGGTAAGGTCTAAGGCTGTGGTTATTGTTGAGATTAGGGCTAGGGATAGGGTTATTAATAGGTAATGGTAAGGATTACATTAAGGTTAGGGCAAGGGCGAAGTTTAGTGTTAGTGTTAGGGTTAGTGTTAGATTTAGTATTGTGGTTTGGTTTAGGGTTAGAGTTATGTGTAGTGTTAGTGTTAGGGTTAGAACTACGGCTTTAGGAGGGATTAGGGTTAGTGTTAAGGTTAGGTCTCAGGCTAGGGTTAGGGCTAGGTGTCGGGCTATGGCTAAGCTTAGGTTTAGGTTTAGGATTAGAATTAGAGTTTGACTTAGTGTTAGCATTAGGGATAGAGTTAGTGTTAGGGTTAGGTCTAATGTTAGGGTTAGGTGTAATTTTAGGGTTAGTGTAAGGTTTAGGGCAAGGGTTAGTGTTAGAGTTATGAATAGAGCTTGAGCTAGGGTTAGGGTTAGTGTTTGGTTTAGGTCTAGGGTTAGGTTTAGGGCTAGGGCTAAGGTTCAGGCTTGGGCTAGTGATAGGGTGAGGGTTAGGATTAGGGTAAGGGTTAAGAGTTGGGCTAGGACTAGAACTTGTGTTAAGTTTTCAATGAAAATTAGATTTAGGGAATGGTTTGAGCTAAAGGTAGGACCAGGGATAGGGTTAGAATAGAAATAGGGTTAGCTTTAGGGTTAGGGGTACATCTAGAGCTACAGTTACAGTTAGTGTTCGGGTTAGGTCTAGGGTTAGGGTTAAGGTTCAAAGTACAGTAATGCTTTATTAGTTTTATGGTTAGAGTTAGGACACTTGTTAGTGCTTGGGATACAGTTAGTGCAAGAGCAAGGGTTAGGGTTAGTTCTAGGGTTAGGGTTATGTTTAGGGTTATGGTTAGAATTAGGTCCAGAGTTGAGGTTAACATAAGCATTAGGACTAAGGCTAGGTTTAGGTTTAAGTTTAGGTTTCAGGTTAAAGACAGGGTTATTGTAAGAGTTAGGTCTAGGGTTAGGTTTGTGGTTAGGGTTAGAGCTAGGGATAGGGCTTGAGCTAAAGCTAGGTCTAGAGCTAAGGCGAGATTTAGTGCTATGGTTTGGTCTAGCATTAGGGTTAAGGTTAGAACTAGTGTTAGGCTTCTCATTAGGTTGTGGGTTAGGGTTATGGTTATGGTTAGGTTTGGGGTTAGGATTAAGATTAGGACTAGGGTTATTGTTAGGGTTTGGGTATAACTTAGGGATTGGGTTAGGGCTAGGGTTAGTTTTAGGCTTAGTCGGGGTTAGGTTTAGGGTTAATCCTAGGGCTTGGGCTAAGGCTATCGTAGTGTAAAGTTTAACTCTAGCATTAGGGTGCAGTTAGGTTTAGGACTAGGGCTAGGGTTAGTGTTAGGGTTAGGTCTAGGGTTAAGGTTAGGTTTATGGCTGGGGTTAGGGCTACAGATCAAATTAGGATTAGAGCTAGCATAAGGGATAGGTGAAGAGTTAGGATGAGGGCTAGGGCAACATGTAAATTTAGGGTTAGGGTTATGGTTACGGCTAGGTCTGGGATTATGGTTTGTGCTAAAGTTTAGTCTAGGGTTGGGGTTAGGGCTTGGGCTAAGGTTATTATTTGGGTTAGGGTTAGGTTTAGAGTTAACCCTAGGGCTAGTGCCATGGTAAGTTTTAGGTTTAGGGTTGGAAATAAGGCTATGGTTAGGAGTTAGGTCTAGGGTTATGGTTAGGGTTCGAATTAGGGTAAGGTATAAAGTTATGTTTAGTTTTAGGATTAGGGCTAGAAATAGGGGAATTAATAGGGTAAGTGTCAGGTTTGTGTTTAGGTTTAGGGCTCAGTTTAAATTTAGTGTTAGTGATAGAGTTAAGATTTTGGTTAGGTTTAGGATTATTGTTAGGGATAAGTATAGAGCTAGAATTAAAGCTAGGGATAGGGTGATGGTTGGAGTTAGGATTAGGGCTAGGGCTAGAGCAAGATTTTAGGTTGGTGTCAGCATTAGATCTAGAGTTAGGGTAAGTGTTAGGATTAGGTGTAGGTCTAGGGTTTGGTTTATGGCTAAGGTTAGGGTTAGTTTTAGGGTTAGAGTTAGGGCTATGGTTAGTGTTAGGGTTAGGACTAGAGATAAAGCTAGGGTTTGCGTTAGTGTTAGGCTTAGGTCTAGGGTCATTTTTTACGGTTAGGGTTACGTTTAGCTCCAGGGTTGGGGTTAATATCAGGATCAGGGCTAAAGCTACGGTTAAGCTTAGGTTATGGTTAGGGCTAAAGACAGGGTTAGGGTTAGGGTTAAGTTTAGGTTTAGTTCTAGGTTCAGGTTTAGGTATGAGATCAGGTTTAGGATACATTTTATGAAGTATTTGGGGTTATGGTTTGAGTGAGGGCTAGGTTTGTGTTCAGTGTTAGGGTTAGGGTTAGGGTTGAGGCTGGGGCTTGGTCTAAGGTAAGTTTTCAGATTAAGTTTTGGGATAAGTCTATGGTTAGTTTTAGTGATTGGTTGAGGATTAAGGCTAAAATCAAGGTAAGGTCTAAGGCTATGCTTATGGTGGGGATGAGGGCTATGGATAGGTTTATCTAGTGTAAGGCTTTGTAGTTTCAGGGACACAATTAGGGTTAGGGCCATTGTTAGTGCTAGGGTTATGGTTAGTGCAGGAGCTAGAGTTAGGGCTAGTGTTAGGGTTAGGTCTAGTGTTGGGGTTAAGGTTTGAACTAGTGTTAGGCTTGTCATTAGGTTTAGTGTTAGGGTTATGGTTAGGGTTAGATTTAGGATTAGGAAATACGATTAGAGCTAGGTTTATTAGTATTTGGGTAGCACTAGAGCTAGATTTCAGGGTAGTGTTAGGGTTAGGTCAAGTGTTAAGGTTAGTGTTAGAATCAGGGCTAAGTTTACTGCTTGGATAGATCTAGCATTAGGGTAAGGGTTAGGGTTAAGTCTAGGTGTATGGTTAGGGCAAGGGCTAGGGTCATGACTAGAGTTATGGTAAGGTAGGGGTAGGGCTATGTCTAGGTCAAGGCTTAGTTTTAGGCTTTGGTTAGGGTTAGGTTTAGGCTTAGTTTTAGCGCTTGGCCTAAGGCTAGGGTAGTGTAAGGTTTAAGTCTAGGGTTAGGGTGTTGGTTAGGGCTAGGACTAGGGCTAGGGCTAGGGCTAGGGCTAGTGTTAGGGTTAGATCTAGGGTAAAGGTTATTTTTATGGCTGGGGTTAGGGATACAGATGGAATTAGGTTTAGAGCTAAGATAAGAGGTAAGTGTAGTTTTAGAGTGAGGGGTAGGGCAAGGTGTAAAGTTAGGATTAGGGTTATGGTTAGGGCTAGGTCTAGGGTTATCATTTGTGCTAAAGTTTGGTCTAGGTTTAGGGTTAGGGCTTGGGCTATGGTTATTGTTTGGGTTAGGGTTATATAGAGAGTTAAGGCTATGGCTAGTACAAGGGTAAGTTTTAGGTTTATGGTTAAAAATAAGGTTATGGTTAGGGGTTAGGGGTAGGGTTGTAGTTAGGTTTAGAATCAGTGTAAAGTCTAAGGTTATGGTTAGGATTGGGATTAGGGTTAGGAATAGGATTATTGATAGGGTACGTTTTAGGGTTATGTTCAGGTTTAAGGCACGGTTTAAGTTTAATGTTAAGGATAGGGTTAGGATTTTGGTTAGGTTTGCAGTTAGGGTTAAAGCCAGGATTAATGTAAGGACAAAGGATAGGTCTAGATCTAGGGTCAGATTTAGTGTTAGGTTTAGCTCTAGGGTTGGGATTAGGGTTACGGCTAGGGTTAGGGTTAAACCTAGGTTTAGGTCTGGGGTTTGGTTTAGGACTAGAGTGACAGCTAGTGCTAGGGTGATGTTTAGGGTTGGGCTACTGCAAGGCCTAGGCCTATGGTAAAAGCTAGGATTATGATTAGGGTTAGGGTTAGTGCTAGGACTAGGGTTAGGGTTAGTGTTAGAGTTAGGGCTAGGGTTAGGCTTAAGGTTTTTGTTTAGGGTTAGGGTTAGGATTAATATTAGGGGTAGAGTTGAAGCTACGGCTACTGTGAGGGTTATGGTTAGGGTTAGTTTTAGGAGTAGGACTAGAGTAAGAGATCAGGTGTCAGGGTTAACTCTGGCGTTAGAGTTAAGGCTAGGATTAGGTGTAGATCTAGGATTAGGTTTATGGCTAATTTTTGGATTAGGTTAGGTTTAGGATTAGGTCTAAGGTTAGTGTTAGGATAAGGTCTAGACCTAGAGGTAGGTTTTGCATTAGACTTAGAGTTTGGTGTATGGCTATTTATAGGGCTAGGTTTAGGGTTAGGTCCAGGGTTGGGGTTAGTATCAGTGTCAGGGCTAAGGCTATGGTTAGGTTAAGGGT
The DNA here is from genome assembly GCF_014824575.4 of Sturnira hondurensis. Classification (NCBI taxonomy): domain Eukaryota; kingdom Metazoa; phylum Chordata; class Mammalia; order Chiroptera; family Phyllostomidae; genus Sturnira; species Sturnira hondurensis. The sequence continues at coordinate 68,315 of NW_028090390.1, read as the reverse complement.
CAAGGTTAGGATTAAAGACAGGGTTAGGGTTAGGATTAGTGTTAGGTTCAGGGTTAGGTTTAAAGTTAGGGCTAGGATAAAATTTAGAATATTCTTAGGGTTAGAATTTGGGTGATGGCAAGGTTTCAGGTTAGTTTTAGGGTTTGGGTTATGGTTAGGGCTGGGGCTAGGTCTAGGGTAAGTTTCAGCGGTATTTTGGGATAAGGCTATGGTTAGCTTTAGTGCTTGGTTTAGGGTTAAGGTTAGAATCAGGGTAAGGTCTAAGGCTATGGTTATCTGGATTAGGGCTATGAATAGGGTTATAAATAGGGGAATGGTTAGGGTTACGTTAAGGTTTAGGGCAACGGTGACATTTAGTGTTAGTGTTAATGTTAGTGTTAGGGTTAGGGTTAGGTTTAGTGTATCGGTTAGGCTTAGGGTTAGGGTTAGGGCTGTGGCTATAGGTAGGATTAATGTTAGTGTTAAGGTTAGGTCTAGGGTTAGGGTTAGGGCTGGTCTTAGGGCTATGGCTAGGCTTAGGTTTATGATTAGGATGAGAATTGGAGTTAGCTTTAGTGTTAGGGTTAAGGATAGGGTTACTACTAGCTCTAGGGTTAGAGTTAGGGTTCGGTCTAATGTTGGGGTTAGCTCTAATTTTAGGGTTAGTGTAAGGTTTGGGGCTATGATTAGTGTTAGAGTTATGAATAGAGCATGAACTAGGGTTAAGGTTAGTGTTTGGTTTAGGTCTAGGGTTAGGTTTCGGGCTGGGGTAGGGTTAGGGCTAGGTCCAACAGTAGGGTGAGGATCAGGGATAGTGTAAGTGTTAATGCTAGGGATAGGGCTAAAACTTGGGTAAAGTTTCAGTTAAAATTGGGTTTAGTGAAGGGTTCAAACTAAAGTTAGGAACAGAAATAGGATTCGGGTAGAAATAGGGTTAGCTTTAGGGTAAGGGCTAGATCTAGAGCTAGGGTTACGGTTAGTGTTAGAGTTAGGTCTAAGGTAGGATTAAGGTTAGAAGTATGGTAAGGCTCTATTAGTTTTAGCATTTGAATTAGGACCATTATTAGTACTGAGGTTACAGTTAGTTCAAGAGCTAGGGTTAGGGTTAGTTGTAGGGTTAGGTTCAGATTTAGGGTTAGGGTTATGTCCAGGTTTGGGGTCATTTACAAGGTGAGGGATAAGGCTAAGGTTAGGTTTAGGTTTAGATTTCAGGTAAAAGACTTGGTGAGCATAAGTGTTAGGTCTAGGTTAGGGTGCGGGTTAGGGTTAATATTAGAGCTAGGGTTAGGGTTTGGTCTAGGGCTAGGTCTAGAGGTTGGTTTAGGGTTAGTGTTATGGTCAATTCTAGTGTTAGGGTTAAGGTTAGAACTAGTGTTAGGCTTGCCATTAGGTTTATGGTTAGGGTTATTGTTAGGGTTAGTGTAAGGGTTATTACTAGGGTTAGGTCTAGGGTTACTGTTAGGATTTTTGTAGAGCTAGAGCTAGGTTTCTGGAAAGTGTTAACGTTAGGTCTAGTGTTACAGTTAGGGTTAAAATTAGGGCCAAGTTTAGGGCGGTTTAAGTCTAGGGTAAGGGCTAGTGTTAGGGTGAAGGCTAGGGGTAGAGTTAGGTCAAGGGCTAGGGTTATGGCTAGGGCTAGTTCCAGGGAAAGGTTTAGGTAGGGCTATAAATAAGGCTATGTTTCGTGGTTAAGGCTAGCATTATGGTTAGGGTTAGAATCAGGGTACATTCTAAAGTTATGGTTAGGATTAGGATCAGGTCTAGAAATGGGAATATTGATAGGGTAAGTGTTAGGGTCATGTTTAGGGTTAGCCACGGTTTAAGTTTAGTGTTAGGGATAGGTTTAGGATTTTGGTTAGGTTTAGGGTTAGGCTTAGGGCAAGCTTTAATATTAGGGCTAGAGCTAGGGCCAAAGCTAGGGTGAGGGTTAGAGTTAGGCTTAGGTCTAGGGTTGACATTAGGGTTATGGCTAGGTTTAGTGGTAAGGCTAAGGTTAGGGCTAGGGTTAGGTTTAGAACTAGAGTTACTGAAAGGTCTAGGGTGAAGTTTAGGGTTAGGTCTAGGGTTAGGGCCAGGCCTAGGGTAAGGGCTAGGATTATGATTACAGTGCCGGTTAGTGTTAGGGCTAGGGTTAGGCTTAAGGTTTTGTTTAGGGTTTCAGTTAGTGTTAAGTTTAGGGCTAGAGTTAAAACTGGGGATACGCTGAGTGTTAAGTTTAGTGCCAGGACTAGGTTTCAGGACAGGGATAGGGCCAGAAGTAAAGGAAGATTCAAGTTTAGGGTAAGGGTTAAGGCTAGGTATAAGGTAGAACTTGGGTTAGTTTTTCATTTAAGTTAGGTTTAGGGAAGGCTTCGAGCTAACATTAAGGCAAGGGATGAGGTCACGTTTGATATAAGGTAAGATTCAGGGTAAGGGCTAGATCTAGAGCTAGGGTTATGGTTAGTGTTTGGTTTGGGTCTAGGGTTAGGTTCAGGGCTAGGGCTAGGGCTAGGGTTAGGGCCAGAAAGAGACACAGGGATAGGGTGAGGGTTTCGGTTACTGTAAGGGTTAAGGCTAGGGCTAGGGCTAGAATATGGATTAAGTTTTCAGCTAAAATTAGGTTTAGGGAAGTGTTCAAGCTAAAGGTAGGACCACGGATAGGGTTGGGGTAGAAATAGCTTTATGGTTAAGGCTAGATCTAGAACTAGGATTACAGGTAGTGTTAGGGTTAAGGTTAGAACTGTGGTAAAGCATTATTAGTTTTAGGGTTAGGGTTAAAACCACTCTTAGTGCCAGGGTTACGGTTAGTGCAAGAGCTCAGTTTAGGGTTAGTGTTAGGGTTAGTTCTGGGGTTAGGGTTAGGTTTAGGGTTAGAATTGGGTTAGGTCCAGGGTTGGAGTTAGTATCAGGGTTAGGGCTAAGGCTGGGGTTAGGTTTAGGCTTAGGTTTTAGGTTAAAGACAGGGTCAGGTTTAGGTTTAGTGCTGGGTTCAGGGTTAGGTTTAAGGTTTGGGTTAGGATAAGATTTAGGATATGTTTAGGGTTAGCGTTAGGGTGAAGGCTAGGTTTGGGTTAATGTTAGGTTTAGAGTTTGTGTTAGGGTTGGGGCTGAGGCTAGGTCTAAGGTAAGTCTATAGATAGCTTTAATGCTTGGTTTAGGGTTAAGGTTAGAATCAGGGTAAGGTCTAAGGCTATGGTTAAGGCTCGGGTTAGGGCTAGGTATAGGTTATTAATCGGGTATAGGGTTACATTCTGGATTAGGGCAAGGGTGAAGTTAGTGTAAGGGTTAGGGTTAGGCTTAGTGTTTCTGTTGGGTTTAGGGATAGGGTTAGGTGTAGGGAGGGTGTTATGGTTAGGGTAGAGCTACAGGTAGGATTAGGGTTAGTGTCAAGGTTAGGTCTGGGGTTATGGGTAGTATTAGGGCTACAGCTAGACTTAGGTTTAGGATTAGGATTAGAATTAGAGTTACCCTTAGTGTTAGGGTTTGGAATAGAGTTATAACTAGGGTTCGGGCTAGTGTTAGGGTTAGCTCTAGCATTAAGGTTAGGGTTAGGGTTATGTCCAGAGTTGGGTTTAGTATCAAGTTTATGGCTAAGGCTGGGTTTAGGTTTAGGTTTAGGTTTCGTGTTACATACAGGGTTAGTGCAAGGCTTAGGTCTAGGGTTAGGTTTAAGGTTAGGATTAGATCTAGGGTTAGGGCTTGAAATACAGCTAGGTCTAGAGCTAGGGTTAGGGTTAGTGTTAGGGTAATGTTAGGGTAAGGTCTAGCATTAGGGTTAAGGTTAGGACTAGTGTTAGGCTTGCCATTAGGTTTAAAGTTAGGGTTCAGATTCGGGTTAGGGCTAGGGTTATTGTTAGGGTTTGTATAGAACTAGAGCAAGGGTTCAGGGTACTATTAGGATTAGGTCTTGTGTTACAGTTAGGGTGAGAACTAGGGCTAATTTTAGAGGTAGGGTTAGGTCTAGGGTTAGGGTTAAGGCTGGGGGTGGGGTTAGGCAAGGGCTAGGGTTATGGCTCATATAGGGGTAGGGCTAGGCCTAAAGCTAGGGTTACTTTCAGGCTGAGGTTAGGGTGAGGTATAGGGTTAGTTCTAGTGCTTGGGCTAAGGCTAGTGTAGTGTAACTTTAAGTCCAGGGTTAATGTGTCAGTTAGGGCTGAGACTAGGGCTAAGGCTAGGTCTAGAGTTAGGGTTATGTCTAGGGTTAAGGTTACGTTTGTGGCTGGGGTTAGAGCTAGAGATAGAATTAGGTTTAGAGCTAGGATAAGTTGTAGGTGTAGAGTTAGGGTGAGTTTAAGGTGTAAACTTAGGGTCTGGGTTATGGTTAGGGCTAGGTCTGGGGTTATCATTTGTGTTAAAGCTTGGTCTAGGGTTAGGGTTAGGGCTTGGGCTATGGTTATTGTTTGGGTTAGGGTTATGTATTGAGTAAAGGCTAGGGCTAGTGCCAGGGTCAGGTTTAGATTTAGTGTTAGAAATAATGCTATGTTTAGGGGTTAGGGCTAGTGTTATGGTTAGGGTTAGAATTAGGATAAGGTCTAAGGTTATGGTTAGCATTAGGACTAGGGCTAGAAATAGGATTATTTATAGGGTAAGTGTTAGGTTTATGTTTAATGTTAGGGCACGGTTTTTGTTTAGTGTTAGGGATAGGGTTAGGATTTTGATTATGTTTAGGGTAAGGGTCAGGGCCAGGATTAGAGTTAGGGTTAGGGCTAAGGCTAAAGCTAGGGTTAGGGTCAGTGTCAGGTTTAAGTCTAGGGCTCGGGTTAGGGTTACGGCTAAGGTTAGGGGTAAGTCTAGGTTTAGGACTAGGGTTAGGTTTAGAACTGAAGTTTCAGGTAGTGCTAGGGAGACAGTCAGGTTTAGGAGTAGGGTTAGAGATAGGCCTATGGTAAGGGCTAGGATTATGATTAGGGTTAGTTTAGTGTTAGGGATAGGGCTAGGGTTGGGGTTAGTGCTAGAGTTAGGGCTAAGCTAAGGCTTAAGTTTTCATTTTGAGTTAGGGTGAGGGTTAAATTTAGGGCCAAGTTAAAGGTAGGGATAGTGTGAGGGTTAGGGTTAGGTTTGGGGCTAAGGTTAGGAATAGGGCTTAGGCAAAAGTTCAGGACTGTGTCACGGTTTTGTGTAGAGTTAGGGTAGGGCTAAGATTAAGTGTATGTCAAGGGTTAGGGTTAGTTTTAGGGTTAGGGTTAGGGATATGGTTAGTGTTAGGTTTAGGGCTAGAGCTAGAGCTAGGGTTCCTGTTAGTGTTAGGGCTAGGTCTAGGGTTATGGTTATGGGTAGGGTTGAGATTAAGTCCAGGACTGGGGTTAGTATCGGGGTCAGGCCTAAGGCAATGTTTAGGTTTAGGTTTAGGGTTAGGGTTAAAGACAGGGTTAGGTTTAGGTTTACTGCTAGGTTCAGGGAGAGCTTTAAGGTTAGGTTTAGAATAAGGTTTAGGATATGTTTAGGGTTAGGGTTTGGGTTTGGGTGAGGGCTAGGTTTGGGGTTAGTGTTAGTTTTAGGGTTCGGGTTGGGGCTGGGCCTAGGTCTCGGGTAAGTTTTAGGATTAGGTTTAGGAATAAGGCTACGGTTACATTTAGTGCTTGGTTTAGGGTTCAGGTTAGAATCAGGGTAAGGTCTAAGTCTATGGTTATTGTCTTGATTAAGGCTAGGGACAGAGTTATTCATAGGGTAATGGTTAGTGTTACATTCATTGTTATGACAAGGGTGAAGTTTAGTGTTGGTGTTAGGGTTAGGGTTAGGTTTAGTGTTTTGGTTAGGGTAAGGGTTAGGAGTAGTGTTAGTGTTTGTTTTGGGCTACAGCTATAGGTACGATTAGGGTTAGGGTTAATGTTAGGTCTTGGGTTAGGGTTGGGGGTAGGCTCAGGGCTATGGGTAATCTTAGGTAAGGATTAGGATTAGAGTTAGACTTAGCTTAGTGTTAGTGTTAGGGATAGGTTTATGACTAGGGCTATGGTTAATGTTAGGGTTAGTTCTAATGTTAGGGTTAAGTCTAATTTGAGGGTTAGTATAAGGTTTAAGGCTGGGGTTAGTGTTAGAGTTATGAATAGAGCATGCACTAGGGTCAGGGTTAGTGTTTGGCTTAGGTCTAGGGTTAGGTTTATGGGTAGGGCTAGTGTTAGGTCCAGAGGAAGAATCAGGGATCGGGCGAGGGTTAGAGTTATTGTAAGTGTTAAGGCTAGGACTAGGGCTAGAACATGGTTTAAGTTTTCAGCTAAAATCAGGTTAAGGGGTGTGTTCAACTAAAGGTAGGTCCAGGGATAGGCTTTGGGTAGGAATAGGGAAAGCGTTAGTGTTAGGGCTAGATCTAGAACTAGGATTACCATTAGTGTTAGGGTTAAGGTTAGAACTAGGGTAAGGCTTTATTAGTTTTAGGGTTAGGGTTAAAACCACTGTTAGTGCTCTCATTACAGTTAGTACAAGAGCTTGGTTTAGGGTTGATATTAGGGTTAGCTCTAGGGTTAGGGTTAGGTGCAGGGTTAGGTGCAGGGTTAGTATCAAGGTTAGGGCTAAGGCTGGGGTTAGGTTTAAGCCTAGGTTTCAGGTTAAAGACAGGGTTAGGTGTAGGTTTAGTTTTGGGATCAGGGGTAGGTTTAAGGTTAAGGTTCGTATGAGGATTAAGATATGTTTAGGGTTAGGGTTAGAGTGAAGACTAGATTTGGGTTAGTGTTAGGTTTATAGTTAGGGTTAGTGTTGGGGCTATGGCTAGGTCTAAGGTAAGTTTTAGGGTTAGATTTAGGGATAAGGCTATGGTTAGCTTTAGTGATTGGTTTAGGGTTAAGGTTAGAATCAGGGTAAGGTCTAAGGCTATCATTGTGATCTGGATTAGAGCTAGGGATAGGTTTATTAATAGGGTAATGGTTAGTGTTACATTCATTGTTAGGGCAAGGGTGAAGTTTAGTGTTAGTGTTAGGGTTAGCTTTAGGTTTACTGTTTTGGTTAGGTTTAGTGTTAAGGTTAGGTGCAGGGAGGGTGTTGCAGTTATGGTATGGCTACAGGTAGGATTTGAGTTAGTGTCAAGGTTAGGTCTAGGGTTAGGTTTAGGGCTAGTCTTAGGGCTACATCTAGGCTTAGCTTTAGGATTAGGATTAGTATTAGAGTTAGCTTTAATGTTAGGGTTGGGGATAGCATCATGACTAGGGATAGGGGTAGTGTTAGGGTTAGGTCTAATGTTAGGTTTAGGTCCAATTTCTGGGTTAGTGTAAGGTTTATGGCTAGGGTTAGCATTAGAGTTATGAACAGAGCTTGAGACAGGTTTAGGGTGAGTGTTTGGTTTAGGTCTAGGGTTAGGTTTAGGTCTAGGGCTAGGGTTAGGGCTAGGGCCATGGATAGGGCGAGGGTTAAGGTTAGTGTAAGTATTAAGGCTAGGGCTAGGGGTAGATCTTGGGTTAAGTTTTCAGTTAAAATTAGGTTTAGGGAAGGGCTCGAGGTAAAGTTAGGTTCAGGGATAAGACTAGGGTAGAAATAGGGTTACCTTTAGGGTTAGGGCTATATCTAGAGCTAGGTTGTGATTAGTATTAGGGTTAGGTATAGGGTTAGGGTTAAGGGAAGAACAGGGTAAGGCTTTATTAGTGTCAGGGTTAGGGTTAGGACCACTGTTAGTGCTAGTGTTAATGCTAGTGCAGAAGCTGGGGTTAGGGTTAGTGTTAGGGTTAGTTGTAGGGTTAAGGTTAGGGTTAGGTCCAGAGTTGTTGTTTTTTTTTTTTTTTTATCAAGGTTAGGGCTACTTCTGGTTTTAGGTTACATTTTAGTTTTTGTGTTCAATACAGGGTTAGTGCAACAGTTAGGTCTAGGTTTAGTTTTAGGTCTGAGGCTAGGGTTCGTGCTAGGGTCGTGGATAGGTCGAGGGTTAAGATTAGTGTAAGTGTTAAGGGTAGGTCTAAGGCTAGATTTTGGGTTAAGTTTTCAGTTAAAATTAGGTTTAAAGAAGGGTTCGAGCTAAAGTTAGGGCCAAGGATAGAATTAGTGTAGAAATAGAGTTAACTTTAGGGGTAGGGCTAGATCTACAGCTAGGGTTTAGGTTGGTGTTAGGGTTAGGTGTAGCGTTAGGGTTAGAGGTAGGTCCCAGTTGGGGTTAGTATTGAGTTTAGGGCTAAGGCTCGGTGTATTTTTAGGTTTAGGTTTTGGGTTAAAGACAGGGTTAGTTTGAGTGTTATTTCAACGGCAATGGTTAGGGTTAGGATTAGAGCTAGGTATAGGGCTTGGGCTAACGCTATGTCTAGAGCTAGTGTTAGGGTTAGTTTCAGGGTTAGGTGTAACATTAGGGTTAAATTTAGAACTAGTATTACACTTGTCATTAGGTTTAGGTTTAGGGTTATCGTGAGGGTAAAGTTTAGGGTTAGGATTAGGGATAGGCCTAGGATTGTTGTTAGGGTTTGGGTAGAGCTAGAGCCAGGTTGCAGGGTAGTGTTAGGGTCAGGTCTAGTGTTGCAGTTAAGGTTAGAATTAGGGCAAAGTTTAAGGCTAGAGTTGGGTTTTGTTTGGGGATAGGGCTAGGGTTAAGGCTAAGGATAGGGTTAGGGCAAGGACTATGGTTATGTCTAGTGCTAGGGCCAGGGATAGGGCCAGGTTTAGGGTTAGGGTAAGGGTTAAGGCTGGGGCTAGGGCTAGAACTTGGGTTAAGTTTTAAGTTAAAAGTATGTTAAGGGAAATTTTAGAGCTAAAGTTAGGGCCAGGGATAAGGTTAGGGTAGAAATAGTGTTAGATTTAGGGTTAGGTGTAGATCTAGAGCTATGGTTACAGTTAGTGTTAGGGTTAGGTCTAGTGTTATGGTTAAGATTAGAACTAGGGTAAGGTTTTTTTTAGTTTAGGGTAGGGTCAGGGTGACGACGATTGTTAGTGATAGGGCTAGGTGCAAGAGCTAGGGTTAGGATTAGGGTTAGGGTTAGGGTTACTTCTAGTGTTAGGGTTAGGGTTAGGTTTAGGGTTAGGTTTAGGTCCAGGGTTGGAGTTAGTATCAAGGTTAGAGCTAAAGCTAGCGTTAGTTTTTAGTTTGGGTTTCGGGTTAAAGACAGGTTTAGTGTAAGGGTTAGGTCAAGAGTTAGGATTAGAATTAGAGCTACAGTTATGGCTTGGGCTAGGTCTAGGTCTAGAGCTAGGGTTAAGGTTAGTGTTAGGGTTAGGTCTAGCATTAGGGTTAAGGTTAGAACTAGTGTTAGGCTTGTCATTAGGTTTAGGGTATGGTTTATGGTCAGGGTTAGGATTTGGATTAGGGTTAGGGCTAGGGTTTTATTAGGGTTCAGGTAGAGCTAGTGCTAGGTTTAAGGGTAGTGTTAGGGTTTGGTCTAGTGTTATGGTTAGGGTTAGAATTGGGGCAAAGTTGAGGGTTAGGGTTACGCGTAGGGTTAGACCTAGGATTATTTTTAAGGCTAGGTGTAGGGTTAAGGCCAGGACTAGGGTTAGGATAAGATTTCGTGGTAGCGATCGGGATAGGGCTAGTGTTAGTTTTAGGCTTTGGTCAGGGTTAGGTTTAGGGTTAGTCCTAGGGCTTGGGCTAAGGCTAGGGTAGTATAAGGTTTAAGTCTAGGGTTATGGTGTTGGTTAGGTCTTGGACTAGTGTTAGGACTAGTGTTAGGGTTAGGTCTAAGTTTAAGGGTAGGTTTATGGCTGGGATTAGGGCTACATATGGAATTAGTGTTAGAGCTAGGATAAGTGATAGGTGTAAAGTTAAGGTTAGGGTTATGGTTAGGGCTAGGTTTGGGTTTATTTTTTGTTCTAAGGTTTGGCCTAGTGTTAAGGTTAGGACTGGGGCTATGGTTATTGTTTGGGTTAGAGTTAAGTTTAGAGTTAAAACTAGGGCTAGTTCCCAGGTAACATTTAGGTTTAGGATTAGAAATAAGGCTGTGGTTAGGGGTTAGAGCTAGGTTTATGGTTAGGGTTAGAATCAGGGTAAGGGCTAAGATTATGGTTAGAAATAGGATTAGGGCTAGGAATAGGGTTATTGATCAGGTAATTGTTAGGGTTATTTTTAGGGTTACGGCATGGTTTAAGTTTAGTGTTAAAGATAAGGTAGGGTTTTGGTTAGGTTTAGAGTTATGTTCAGGGCCAGGTTTAGTGTAGAGTCAGGCCTAGGTCCAGAGCTAGGGGGAGGGTTAGTTTATGTTAGGTCTAGGGTTCGGGTTAGGGTTAGGGCTAGGGTTAGGTTTAGAATTGGGGTACATCTAGCGCTAGGGTGAGGTTCAGGGTTAGGGCTAGGGTTCGAACTAGGCTTAGGGTAAAGGCTAGGATTATGATTAGGGTTAGGGTTAGTGCTAGGGTTAGGGCTAAGGCTGGAGCAAGACTTTGGATTTGTGTCAGTGTTAGGTAGGGCTAGGTTTAAGTGTCGGTCTAGTGTTAGGTTTATGGCTAGGTTTTTGGTTAGATTTAGGGTTAGGTTTAGGGCTATAGTTAGTGTTGGGGTTCGGGCTAGAGCTAGAGCTAGGGTTCGCATTATTGTTAGGGTTAGGTTTAGGGTTATGGTTAGGGTTAGGGTTAGGGTTAGGTCCATTGTTTGGGCTAATATCAGGGTAAGGGCTGAAGTTATGGTTAGGTTTAGGGTAAGGTTGAGGGATAAAGACACGGTTAGGGTTAGGTTTACTGCTAGGTTCAGGTTTAGGCTTAAGGTTAGCATTAGGATGAGGTTTAGGATATGTTTAGGGTTAGGGTTTGGGTGAGGACTGGTTTGGGGTTAGTGTTAGGGTTAGGGTTAAGGCTGGGGCTGTGGCTAGGTCTACTTAATTTTAGGGTTAGGTTAAGAGATGGTTAGCTTTAGTGCTTGGTTTAGGGTTAAGGTTAGAATCAGGGTAAGGTCTAAGGCTTCAGATATCATTGTGACTAGGGCTAAGGATAGGGTTATTAATCGGGTACTGGCCAGGGTTACATTCAGGCTTAGGGCAAGTGTGACATTTAGTGTTAGTGTTAGTGTTATTGTTAATTTCAGTGTTTTGGTTAGGTTTATGGTTAGGGTTAGGTGTAGGGGTAGTGTCAGGGTTAGGGCTACAGGTATATGTAGGATTAGGGTTAGTGTTTAGGTTAGGTCTAATGTTAAGAATATGGCTAGGCTTAGGGCTACGGCTAGGCCTAGGTTTAGAATTAGGATTAGAATTTGAGTTACCCTTAGTGTTAGGGTTAGGGATAGCATTACTACTAGGGCTAAGGTTAGTGTTCGGGATAGGTCTAATGTTAGGTTTAGGTTTAATGTTATGGTCAGTGTAAGGTTCAAGGCTAGGATTAGTGTTAGAGTTATGAATCGAGCTTGAGCTAGGGTTAGGGTTAGTGTTTGGTTTAGGTCTAGGGTTACGTTTAATGCTAGGGCTAGGCTTAACTTTAGGACTAGGATTAGAATTAGAGTTAACCTTAGTGTTAGGGGTATTGATAGCGTTACAACTCAGGTTTGGGTTAGTGTTAGGGATAGGTCTAATTTTAGGGTTAGTGTAAGGGTTAGGGCTAGGGTTAGTGTTGGAGTTATGAATCGAGCTTGAAGTAGGGTTAGGGTTAGTGTTTGGTTTGGGTCTAGGGTTAGGTTTAGGGCTAGAGCTAGAGCTAAGTGTAGGGCTAGGGCCAGGTATAGGGCAAGGGTTAGATTTAGGGTCAGGGTTAAGGCTAGGGCTAGGGCTAGATCTTTGGATAAGTTTTCAGTCAACATTAGGTTTTCAGACAGGTTTGAGCTAAACTTAGGGCCAGTGATTTGGTTAGGGTAGAAATAGGGTTAGCTTTAGGGTTAGGGCTAGATCTAGAGCTATGGTTTTGTTTAGTGTTAGGGTTAGGTTTAGGGTTAGGGTTAGAGTTAGGTCCAGGGTGGGATTAGTATCGAGTTTAGGGCTAAGGCTCGGTGTATTTTTAGGTTTAGGTTTTGGGTTAAAAGCAGTGTTAGTTTGAGTGTTATTTCAGGGTTAAGGTTAGGGTTAGGATTAGAGCTAGGGTTAATGCTCAAGCTATGGCTACGTCTAGAGCTAGTGTCAGGGTTAGTTTTAGGTTACGTCTAGCATTAGGGTTAAGTTTCAAACTAGTGTTATTCTTGTCATTAGGTTTAGGTTTAGGGTTATGGTGAGGGTAAAGGTTAGGGTTAGGATTAAAGATAGGGCTCGGTTTGTTGTTAGGGTTGGGGTAGAGCTAGAGCTAGGTTTCAGGTTTGTGTTTGGGTCAGGTCTAGTGTTACGGTTAGGGTTAGAATTAGGGCAAAGTTTAGAGCTAGGGTTAGGTTTTGGTTGTGACTAGAGTTAAGGCTAAGGGTAGGGCTAGGGCAAGGACTATGGTTATGTCTAGGGCTAGGGCCAGGTTTAGGGTTAGGGTAAGGGTTAAGGCCAGGGCTAGGGCTAGAACTTGGGTTAAGTTTCCAGCTAAAATTACATTTAGGGAAGTTTTCAAACTAAAGTTAGGGCCAGGAATAAGGGTAGGGTAGAAATAGTGTTAGATTTAGGGTTAAGGGTAGATCTAGAGCTAGGGTTACAGTTAGTGTTAGGGTTAGGGTTAAGCTTAGAACTAGGTTAAGGCTTTTTTAGTTTAGGGTAGGGTCAGGGTTAGGACGATTGTTGGTTCTAGGGTAACAGTTAGTGCAAGGGCTAGGGTTAGGGTTAGGGTTAGTGATAGGGTTAGTTCTACTGTTAGGGTTAGGTCCAGGGTTGGGGTTAATATTAAGTTTAGGGCTAAGGCTAGCATTAGTTTTAGGTTTGGTTTTGGGGTTAAAGACAGGATTAATGTAAGGGTTATGTCTAGGGTTAGGGTTAGAATTAGAGTTAGGGTTAGGTCTTGGGCTAGGGCTAGGTCTAGAGCTAGGGTTAAGGTTAGTGTTAGGGTTAGGTGTAGGGTTAGGCTTAAGGTTAGAACTAGTGTTAGGCTTGTCATCAGGTTTAGGGTTAGGGTTACAGTTATGGTTAGGTTTAGGATTAGGGTTAGGGCTAGGGTTATTTTTAGGGTTTGGGTAGAGCTAGAGCTAGGTTTAAGGGTAGTGTTAGGTTTAGGTCTAGTGTTATAGTTAGGGTTAGAATTAGGGTAAAGTTTAGGGCTAGGGTTAGGTTTTGGCTGGGGCTAGGGCTAGGGTTTAGGCTAGGGGTAGGGTTAGGGCCAGGACTAGGGTTATGGCTAGGGTTAGGGTTAGGGTAAAGTTTAGAGGTAGTGCTAAGGCTAGGGCTAGTGTTAGTTTTAGGCTTAGTTTAGGGTTAGTTTTAAGGCTTGGTCTTAGGCTAGGTTAGTGTACGATTTCAGTCTAGGGTTAGGGTGTCGGTCAGGGCTAGGACTAGGGCTAGGGCAAGGTTTAGGGTTGGTTTAGGGTTTAGGTTAGGTTTATGGGTGGCGTTAGGGCTACATATAGAATTAGGGTTAGAGCTAGGATAAGTGGTATGTGTAAAGTTAGGGTGAAGGCTAGGGCAAGATGTAATGTTAGGGTTAGGGTTATAGTTAAGGTTAGGTCTGGGGTTATCATTTGTGCTAAAGTTTGGTCTAGGGTTAGGGTTAGAATCAGGGTAAGTCTAAGGTTATTGTTAGGATTAGAATTAGGGCTAGGAATAGGGTTATTGATAGGGTAAGTTTTAGGGTTATGTTTATGGTTAAGGCACGACTTAAGTTTAGTGTTAGAGATAAGATTAGGATTTTAGTTAGGTGTAGGTTTAGGGTTAGGTCCAGGGGTAGTGTCAGGGCTAGAGCTAGGGTGAGGGCTAGTGCTAGGTTTAGGTCTAGGGTTGGGATTACCATTATGGTTAGGGTTAGGTGTAAGGCTAGGTTAAGGACTAGGGTTAGGTTTAGAGCTAGAATTATAGCTAGTGCTAGGGTGAGGGTTAGGGTTAGGGTTAGGGTTAGAACTAGGCCTGGGATAAGGGCTGGGATTATTATTAGTGTTAGGGTTATTGTTAGGCCTAAGGTTAGGGTTAGGGTTAGTGTTAGAGTTAGGGCTAGGGTTAGACTCTAGGTTTCGTTTAGAGTTAGGATTAAGGTTAAGTTTACAGCTAGAGTTTAATCTAGGGCTAGGCCGAGGGTTAGGTTTAGGGTTAGTGCTTGGGTTAGGGCTAGGACTAGAGAAAGAGTTTGGATGTGTGTCAGGGTTAAGTCTAGAGTTAGGATAAGGGCTAGGATTAGTTGTAGGTCTAGGGTTAGGTTTATGGCTAGGATTAAAGTTAGTTTTATGGGTAAGGGTATGGTTAGTGTTAGGGTTACGGCTGGAGTTAGAGATAGGGATGGCTTTAGTGTTAGGGATAGGTCTAGGGTTATGGTTATGGTTAGGGTTAGGGTTAGTTCCTGCTTTGTTGTTAGTATCATGGTCAGGGTTAAGGGTACGCTTAGGTTTAGGTCTAGGGTTTGGTTAAAGACAGGTTTAGGGTCAGGTTTAGTGCTAGATTCAGGGTTAGTTTTAAGGTTAGAGTTAGGATATGGTTTAGGATATCTTTAGGGTTAGGGTTTGGTGAGGGTTAGGTTTGGGTTTAGTGTTAGGGTAAGAGTTAAGGTTTGGGCTGGATCTAGGTCTAGGGTAGGAAGTTTTATGGTTAGTTTAAGGGATAAGACTATGGTTAGCTTTAATGCTTGGTTTCGGGTTAAGGTTAGAATAAGAGTAAGGTCTATGGCTATGGTTATGGTTGGGATTAGGGCTAGGGATTTAGTTATTAATAGGATAATGGCTTGGATTATGTTCAGGGTTAGGGCAAAAGTGAAGTTTAGTGTTAGTGTTAAGATCAGGTTTATTGTTTTTTTTTTTAGGTTTAGGGTTAGGTGTAGGATTAGTGTTAAAGTTAGGGCTACGACTATAGGTAGGATTAGGGTAAGTGTTAAGGTTAGGTCTAGGGTTAGGGTTAGGGTTAGGGCAAGGCTTAGGACTATGGCTAGGCTTAGATTGAGGGTTGGTTTTAGAATTAGAGTTAGCCTTAGTGTTAGGGCTGGGGACAGGGTTACGAGTAGGACTAGGGTTAGTGTTAGAGTTATGAATAGAGCTTGAGATAGGGTTAGGGTTAGTGTTTGGTATAGGTCTAGGGCTAGGTTTGTGGCTAGGGCTAGGGTTAGGTCCAGGGCCAGGGATAAGTCAAGGGGTATGGTTAGGTTAAGTGTTAAGGCTGGGTCAAGGGGTAGAACTTGGGTTAAGTTTTCAGTTAAACTAATGTTTAGGGAAGGGTTCGAGCTAATGTTTGGTCTGCGATAGGGTTAGGGTAGAAATAGAGTTAGCTTTAGGGTTAGGGCTAGATTTAGAGCTAGGGTTATGGTTAGTGTTAGGGAGAGGTCTAGTGTTAGGTTTAAGATTTGAACTAGGGTAAGCCTTTATTAGTTTTAGGGTTAGGGTTGATGTTAAGACCATTGTTAGTGCTAGGATAACGGTTAGTGCAAGAGCTAGGGGTAGGGTTAGTGTTAGGGTTAGTTCTAGGATTAGGGTTAGGTTTATGGTTATGGTTAGGGTTAGATGTTGGGTTAGGGTTGGCGTTATTATCAAGGTTAGGGCTAAGGGTAGGGTTAGGTTTAGGTTTGGTTTTGGGTTAAAGACAGGGTTAGTGTAAGGGTGAGGTCTAGGGTTAGGGTTAGAATTAGAGCTAGGGTTAGGTCTTGGGCTACAGAAAGGTCTAGAGCTAGGGTAAGGGTTAGTGTTAGGGTTAGGGTTAGGCCTAGCATTTGGGTTAAGGATATAACTAATGTTAGGCTTGTCATTAGGTTTAGTGTTAGGGTTATGGTTAAGGTTAGGATTAGGATTATGGCTAAGGTTATTTATTGCTAGGGTTTCGGTAGAGCTAGAACTAGGTTTCAGGGTAGTGTTAAGGTTAGGTCTAGTGTTAGAGTTAAGGGTAGAATTAGGGCTAAGCTTAGGGCTACAGTTAGGTTTATGGTTAGGGCTAGGGTTAGGGTTAAGTCTAGGGGTAGGTTTAGGGAAGGGCTATGGTTTTGGCTAAGGTTAGGGTAACATTTAGGGGTAAGGATAGGTCTAGGGTTAGTTTTAGGCATAGGTTAGGGTTAGTTTTAGGGTTCTTTCTACGGCTTGGACTAAGGCTAGTGTAGTGTAAGTGTTAAGTCTGTTGTTAAGCTGTCAGTGAGGGTATTAATAGGGCTAAGGCTAGTGTTAGTGTTAGGTCTAGAGTTAAGGTTAGGTTTATGGCTGGGGTTAGGGCTACAGATAGAATTAGGGTTAGAGTTAGGGTAAGTGGTAGGTGTAGAGTTTGGGTGAGGGCTAGGGCAAGGAGTAAAGTTAGGGTTAGGGTTAGGGTTATGGTTAGGGATAGGTCTGGGATTATCATTTGTGCTAAATTTTGGTCTAGGGTTAGGGTTAGGGCTTGGGCTATGGTTATCTTTTGGGTTAGGTTTAGGGTTAGAGTTAAGGCTAAGGGTAGTGCCAGGGTAAGGTGTGGGTTTATGGTTAGAAATAAGTCTATGGTTAGGACTTAGGGCCATGGTTATGGTTAGGGTTAGAATCGGGTTAAGGTCTAAGGTTATGGTTAGGATTAGGATTAGGGCTAGGAATAGCGTTATTGATAGGGTAAGTGTCAGTGTTATGTTTAGGGTTAGGGCATGGTTCAAGTTTAGTGTTATGGATAGGGTTAGGATTTTGGATAGGTTTAGGGTTAGTGTGGGGGCCAGGGTTTGTTTTATGGCTAGGGCTAGAGCTAGAGTGACGGTTAGTGTTCTGTTTAAGTCTAGGGTTGACCTTAGGGTAATGGCTAGGGTTAGATGTAAGGCTAGGATTAGGGCTAGGTTTAGGTTTAGGTTTAGAACTAGATTTACTGCTAGTACTAGGGTGAGTGTTAGGGTTAGGGTTAGGGCTAGGTTTAGGCCTAGTCCTAGCTTAAGGGCTTGGATTATGATTAGGGTTAGTGTTAGGGTTAGGGCTAGGGTTAGGCTTAAAGTTTTGTTTGGGGTAAGACTTAGGGTTAAGTTTAGGTCTAGAGTTAAAGCTAGGGTTAGAGTGAAGTTTAGGTTTAGGGTTAAGTCTAGGGTTAGGGCTAGGGCTAGAGAAAGAGTTCTGGTTTGTTTCAGGGTTAGGTCTAGTGTTAGGGTAAGGACTAGGATTAGGTGTAGGTCTAGGGTTAGGTTTATGGGTAGGGTTAAGGTTAGGGATATGGTTAGTGTTAGGGTTAGGCCTAGAGCTAGAGCAAGGGTTCACATTAGTGTTAGGGTTAGGTCCAGGCTTGTGGATGGGGTTAGGTTTCGGGTTAGGTTCAGCGGTGGGATTAGTATCAGGGTCATGGCTAAGGATATGGTTTGGTTTAGGGTTAGGGTTAGGGTTAAAGACAGGGTTAGGGTTAGGTTTAATGCTAGGTTCAGGGTTACATTTTAGGTTATAATTAATATAGTGTTTAGGATATGTTTAGGGTCAGGGTTCGGGAGAGGGCTAGGTTTGATTTTCATGTTAGGGTTAGGGTTAATGCTGGGGCTTGAGCTATGTCTAGGGTAAGTTTTAGGGTTAGGTTTAAGGATAAGGCTATGGTTAGATTTAGTGCTTGGTTTAGGGTTAAGGTTAGAATCAGGGTAAGGTATAAGGGTATGGTTATGGTTGGGATTAGGGCTAGGGTTAGGACTATTAATAGGGAAATGATTAGGGTTACATTCAGGGTTAGGGCAAGGGTGAAGTTTAGCGTCAGCGTTAGGGTTAGGGTTAGGTTTAGTGTTTTGGTTAGGTTTAGGGTTAGTTTTAGGTTGGGTGTTATGGTTAGGGCTATGGCTATAGGTAGGATTAGGGTTAGTGTTAAGGTTAGGTCTTGGGTTAGGGTTAGGGCTGGTCTTGGGGCTACAGCTAGGCTTATATTTAGTATTAGGATTAGAATTAGAGTTAGCCTTAGTGTTAGGATTAGGGATAAGGTTACAGCTAGGGCTAGGGTTAGTTTTAGGGTTAGGTCTAATATTATGGTTAGCTCTAATTTTAGGTGTAGTGTAAGCCTTAGAGGTAGAGTTATTGTTAGAGTTATGAATAGAGCTTGAGCTAGGGTTAGGGTTAGTCTTTGGTGTAGGTCTAGGGTTAGTTTTAGGGCTAGGGCTACGTTTAGGGCCAGGACCAGGGCCAGGGATAGGACAAGGGTTAGGGTTAGTGTAAGGGTTAAGACTAGGGCTAGGGCTACAACTTGGGTTAAGTTTTCAGTTAAAATTAGGTTTAGGGAAGGGTTTGAGCTAAAGTTAGGGCCAGGGATGGGGTTGGGTTAGAAATAGTGTTAGCTTTAAGATTATGGCTAGATCTAGAGTTACGGTTAATATTAGTGTTAGGGTTAGGTCTAGGGTTAGAACTAGGGTAAGTCATTATTAATTTTAGAGATAGGCTTAGTTTTAGGACCATTGTTTGTGGTAGGGTTATGGTTAGTGCAAGAGGAAAGATTAGGATTAGTTTTAGAGTGAGGTCTAGTGTTAGGGTCAGGTTTATGGTTAAAGTTAGGGTTAGTGTTAGATCCATGGTGGGCTTAGTATCAAAGTTAGGGCTAAGGCTAGGGTTAGGTTTATGTTTCAGGTTAAAGACAGTGTTAGTGTAAGTGTTATGTCTAGGGTTAGGGTTAGGGTTAGAATTAGAGCCAGAGTTAGCCCTTGGGCTAGAGCTAGGTCTAGAGCTAGGTTTTGGGTTAGTATCAGAGTTAGGCCTAGCCTTAGGGTTAAGGTTACAACTTATGTTATGCTTTTCACTAGGTTTAGGGTTAGGGTAATGGTTAGGGTTAGGATTAGGTTTAGAATTAGGGTTTTGGCTAGGGTTATTGTTAGGATTTGGGTAGAGCTAGAGCTAGGTTTTAGGGTAGTGTTAAGGTTAGGTCTAGAGTTATGGCTAAGGTTAGAATTAGGGCTAAGTTTAGGGCTAGGGTTAGGTGTAGGGTTAGGGCTGCAGAAAGAATTAGGTTTCTAGCTAGAATAAGTGGTAGGTGTAAAGTTAGGGTGAGGGTTAGGGCAAGGTGTAAAGTTAGGGTTAGAGTTATGGTTAGGGCTACATCTGTGATTAATGTTTGTGCTAAAGTTTGGTCTAGGGTTAGGGTTAGGGCTTGACCTATGGTTATTGTTTGGGTTAGGGTTAGGTTTAGAGATAAGGCTAGGGCTTGTGCCAGGGCAAAGTTTAGTTTTAGGATTAGAAATAAGGCTATGATTAGGGGTTAGGCTGGGGTTATGTTTAGGATTAGAATCCAGGTAAGGTCTAAGGTTATTGATGAGATTAGAATTAGGGATAGGACTAGGGTTATTAATAGGGTAAGTGTTAGGTTATGTTTAGGTTTAGGGCATGGTTTAAGTTTAGTGCTAGGGATAGGGTTAGGATTTAGGTTAGGTTTAGGGCTAGGGTTAGGGCCAGGGTTAAAGTTAGGGCTGTTGCTAGGGCTAGAGGTAGGGTGAGGGTTTTTGCTAGGTTTAGGTCTAGGGTTGTGTTTAGGATTATGGCTAGGTTTAGGGGTATGTGTAAGGTTAGGGCTAGGGTTAGGTTTAGAAGTAGAGTTACAACTACCACTAGGGTGAGGATTAAGGTTAGGGTTAGGTCTAGGGTTAGGGCTAGGGCTAGGGTGTGGGCTAGGACTATGATTAGGTTAATGGTTAGTGTTTGGGCTAGGGTTAGGCTTAAGGTTTTGTTTAGGGTTAGGGTTAGGGTTACGTTCATGGCTAGAGTTAAAACTAGGGCTAGGGTGAGGGTTCAGGTTAGTGTTAGGGATAGGGTTAGGGCTAGGCCTAGAGCAAGAGTTTGGCTTGTGTCAGGATTAGGTCTAGAATTAGGGTAAGTGCTAGGATTCGGTGTAGGTCTAGGGTTAGGTTTATGTCTAGGATTAGGATTAGTTTTATGGTTAGGCTTAGGGCTATGGTTAGTGTTATGGTTAGGGCTAGATCTAGAGCTAGGATTCACGTTAGTGTTATTGTTAGGTCTAGGTTTGTGGTAATTTTTTAGGGTTAGGATTGGGTCAAGGTTTGGGGTTAGTATGAGGGTCAGTGCTAAGGATACACTTAGGTTTAGGTCTAGTGTTAGGGTTAAAGACAGGGTTAAGGTTAGGGTTAGTGCTAGGTTCAGGGTTAGGTTTAAGGTTAGGGTTAGGGTAATGTTTAGGATATATTTAATGTTAGGGTTTGGGTGTGGGCTAGGTTTGGTGTTAGTGTTAGTGTTAGTGTTAGTGTTAGGGTTAGTGTTGAGGCTGGGGCTAGGTCTAGGGTAGTAAGTTTTGGGGTTAGATTTAGTGATATGGCTATGATTAGGTTTAGCGCTTGGTTTAGCATTAAGGTTAGAGTCAGGGTAAGGTCTAAGGCTATGATCATAGTTGGGATTAGGCTTAAGGATGGGGTTATTAATAGGGTGATGGTTAGCATTATGTTCAGGGTTAGGGCAAGGATGAAGTTTAGTGTTAGTGCTAGGGTTAGGGTTAGGTTTAGTGTTTTGGTTAGGTTTAGGGTTAGGATTAGTTTTAGGTTGGGTGTTACGGTTAGGGCTATGGCTATAGGTAGAGGAGTACTTTGACAGTGCCTTATAAATGCTGCAGACAGAGTTGGCTTAGAACACACTTCTTACATAGCATGTTCATTCCCCAGTGATTTCAAAGAATTCAAAGAATTCATTACAGTTATATCAGAGAGAAATGCACTTGGTGACAAACAGTGGAATGTTATTGTCATAATTATTTTGACATTAACAAAACAGTTAGTTTTTTATGCAGGTTCTAACAGTTCATGAATCTTAGCTTCTTTGTTGTTTCGTTCAGGGAAGAATACTATTTTGGAAAGTGTATTGCATAAGATTATTCACTTAAAATATGCTTCAGTTTATGAATCTATTCTGTCACCCATTTTGATGACAATAGTATGTTTGAATGCCTTTCACTGTCAATCTTACCGCAAAACACATATTTCTGAAAGATACTTCAACAGAGTGCTGAAAACAGTATATATACTCAGACATCACACATACCATCTTCTACTAAAGTGAGTCTACTCATAAGCTGCTAATCGGTGTAGATATCTTTTTGTGAAAACCTTTGTTTTCATTCACTGGTAACAGAAAAGTTTAAATTCCTCTCCATTGTATTCTCAGAGTGTGAGGCTGTAAAGATCTTAAGATTGTTACTTTAGTTTCATGTTCATTTAGACTTGCAGTTGTGTTCAAACTTACATGTTAACATGTACTTGCATTTCTTATTTGGGCTACACCTTCTTCCGATAATACTACTTTTGGAAAACTATGATATACTTGGTGACTGTGTTTTATAGAGGATATATTTCTGCCTGTTAGTTAACTCATTGGCTGACAAAAAGTTTATTCAGGGACTCTTTCGCTGACAACCTATAACAAAAGTGATATTTCAGGAAAATACCTCAACAGGAGGGGTTAAAACAGTATGTATTACATGAAACATCATGCATTTCAACTTTTCCTTATAGGAGTACTTTGACAGAACATTATAAACACCGCAAAGTTGGCTTTAAACAGACTGGTACAACCACTATCGAAATCAGCATGAAATTATCTATGAAAACTAAAAATTAACATGCCTTTTTACCCAGCAATTCCACTGTTTGGAATATATACTAAGAACCCTGAAACACCTATCCAAAAGAACATATGCACACCAATGTTTATTTCAGCATAATTTACAATAGCAAAGAAATGGAAGGAACCTACATGCCCATCAGTAAATGAATGGATCAGAAAAACTATGGTACATTTAAACAGTGAAATTCTCTGCAGCAGAAAGACAGAAGGAGCTCCTACCCTTTGCAACAGCATGGATGGAACTGGAAAGCATTATGTTGGGTGAAATAAGCCAGGCGGTGAAAGACAAATACCATATGATCTCACCTTTAACAGGAACCTAAACAACAAAATATACAAGCAAGCAAAATATGACCAAAGACACTGAAATACGGAACAGGCTTATAGGGACCAGAGGGGAGAGGGGAGAGAATCACAGGAGACAAGAGGAAGGATTCACAGGAACAAGTATAAAGGACACATGGACAATAACTAAGGTGGGGGGAATGGGGGGTGGGGAGCACTGGGTAGGTTGGCAGCGTGCAGAATATAAGACAGAAAACTGTACTTGAACAATAATTAAATAAATATAAATTTAAAAAACACACTTCTTACAGAGCATGTTCATTCCCCAGTGATTTGAAAGAATTCAAAGAATTCATTACTGTTATATCAAGAGAAATGCACTTGGTCACCAAAAGTAGACTGTTAGCATCATAATCATTTGGTCATTCACAAAACGGTTATTTTCAAGTCAGATACTACACAGTTTATGAATCTTAGCTTCTCTGAACTTGTGTAGAGAAAATATACTTTGGTGAAAAGTATATTGCATAAGATTATTCACTTAAAATATGCTACAGTTTCTAAATCCATCCACTCATTTGATGACAGAACAGTATATTCAAAAGCCTTTCACTATCAATCTTACCAAAAAACATATTTCTGAATGATACTTCAACAGAGTGCAGACAGCAGTACATACACTCTGAGACACCACTCAATTTATCTTGTATGAAAGTGAGCCCACTTATAAGGTGTTAATATGTGTATATATCTTTTTTAAAAAATATTTTATTTATTTATTTTTAGAGAGAGGGAAAGGGGATGAGAAAGAGTGGGAGAGAAACATCATTGTGTGGTTGCCTCTCATGTGTCCCCTACTGGGGACCTGGCCTGCAACCCAGGCATGTGCCCTGACTGGGAATCGAAACAGCGACCCTTTGCTTCACAGGCTCATGCTCAGTCCACTGAGCTACACCAGCCAGGGCTGTGTATATGTCTTTTGTTTAAAACCCTTTTTCATACGAAATGTTTCCATGCCTGGGTGACTTTGAAAAGTTTAAATTTCTCAGCAGTGTATTATCAGAGTGGGATGCTGTTAAAGGTCTTAATATTGTTACTTTTGTTTCATGTTCACTTAGGCTTGCCATTCTGTTCAAACATACATGTTACCATATACTTGCATTGCTTAGTTAGGCTACTTTCCTCCTATAAAAATAGTGTTGGGAAAACTGTGGTATATTTGCTGACTGTGTTTCTCAGAGGATATATTTACTCCTTATAGTACATTCATTGGCTGACAAAAAGGTTATTCAGCAGCTCTTTTGCTAAGAACCTATAACAAAAGTGAATTTCAAAAGAAATACTTCAACAGGAATGGTTAAAACAGTATGTATTACAAGAAACACCATGCATTTCAACTTTTCCTTAGAGGAGTACTTTGACAAAATGTTATAAACGCTGCAGACAGAGTTGGCTTAAAACACGCTTTTTACACAGCATGTTCATTCGCCAGTGATTTGAAAGAATTTAAAGAATTCATTACTGTCATATCAGAGAGAAATGCACTTGGTGACAAATAGTGGACTGTTATCGTCATATTCATTTTGACATTGACAAAACAGTTACTTTTACGCAGGTACTACACAGTCCACGAATCTTAGCTTCTCTGTTTTTTGTAGAGAAAAAAATACTTTGGTGGAAAGTTTATTGCATATGGTATTTCACTGAATATAAGCTACAGTTTTAAGAATCTATTCACTTATAGATGAGAGAATGGGATGTTTGAAAGCCTTTGAGTATCAATCTTATGGCAAATCACATATTTCTGAAAGATACTTCAACAGACTGCTGAAAGATGTACATATACTCTGAGACACCAGTCAATTCATCTTCCAGTAAAGTGAGCCCACTCATAAGGTGCAAACCAGTGTATATATTTTTGGTTGAAATCCTGCTTCATATGAAATGTATCCATTCCCTTGTAACTTAGAAAAGTTTAAATTCGCCCCCACTGTATTCTGAGAGTGTGATGCTGTAAAGGTCCTAAGATTGTAACTTTAGTTTCATATTCATTTAGACTTGCAATTCTGTTCAAACTTACATGTTACCGTGTTTTTGCATTTCTTTTTCAGGCTACACATTCCCCCTCTAATAATACTGTTGGGATAACTGTGGTATAGTTGCTGACTGTGTTTCATAGAGGATATATTTTCACCTCATAGTTTACTCATTGGCTGAAAGATCATTCCGCAGCTCTTTTGGGAACAACCTCCCACAATAGTGAATTTCAAAAAAAAAATACTCCAACAGGAGGATAAGAAGCAGTATTTATTACAAGAGACACCATGCATTCCAGCTCTTTATTAGAGGAGTACATTGACAGAGTGTTATAAATGCTGCAGACAGTGTCGGCTTAAAACACACTTCTTATAGAGAATGTTCATTCGCCAGTGATTTGAAAGAATTCAGAGAATTCATTACTGTTATGAGAGAGAGAAAGGGAGAGAGAGAGAGATGCACTTGGTGACAAATATTGGACTATTAGCGGCACATTCATTTTGACATTGACAAATCAACCTCTTTTTTTACACAGGTATTACACAGTCCATGAATCTTAGCTTCTCTGTTCTTTTGTAAAGAAAAAATACTATGGTGGACTGTATTGCATAACATTATTGATTTAAAATATGCTATAGTGTATGAATCTATTCGCACATTTGATGACAGAACAGTATTTTCAAATGCCTTTTGCTATCAATCTTATCGCAAAACCCATATTTCTGAAAGATTCGTCAAGAGTGCTGGGAACAATACATACATGTATTAGGGTTACAGTTATGGTTAGGGCCAGGGCCAAGGCCAGGACTAGGATTACGGTTAGAGCTAGAGTTAGGGCTAGAATTAGGATTAGGGATATTGTTAGGGTTAGGGTTAAGGATAGGGTTAATGTTAGGGTCATGGCTAGAGCAAGAGCTGGGGTTTAGATTAGTGTTAGGGTTAGGTTCTATGGTTAGGGTTAGAGTTAGGGCTAGGGTTAGTGTTAGGTTTAGGAGTAGTGCTAGAGCTGGAGTTAGGGCTAGGATTAGGGGTAGAGCTAGGGTTAGGGTTAGGGCCAGGGTTAAGGTTAAGGAAAGGTGTAAAGTTAGGGCTAGAGCAACAGCTATGGCGAGGTTAAGGGTTAGGTTTATGGCAGGGGTTAGTTCTAGGGCTAGGGTTAGGGTTAGGATTATGATTAGGGCTAGGGTTTAGGTTAGTGTTAGTGCTAGTAATAAAGCTATGGTTAGGGCTTTATTTAGGGTTAGTATTAGGTTTAGGGTGAGTGTTAGGTTTTAGGCTAGTGCTAGGTCAAGGATATGGTTTGGGGTTAGGGTTAGAAATATGGCTAGGGTTAGGTTTAGGGCGAGGGTTATGGTTAGGGTTAGAATCAGGGTAAGGTCTAAGGTTATGGTTAGGGTTAGGAATGGGGCTAGAAATAGGGCTATTGATAGGGTAAGGGTTAGTGTTTCATTTAGGGTTAGGGCAAGGGTTAAATTCAGTGTTAGGGTTAATGTAAGGATTAGGGGTTTGGTTAGGTTTTGGGTTAGGGTCAGGGTTAGGGCCAGGGTTAGTGTTAGGGTTAGGGCTGTGGCTAGGGTAGGGTTAGGTTTAGGGTTAGGGTTAGTGATAGGGTTAAGGTTAGGTCTAGGGTTGGGGTTAGGGTAAAGTTTAGGGTTAGGGTTAGTGTTAGAGTTAGGAATAGGAAGGTTAGAGTTAGTGTTAGGTTTATTTCTCGGGTTAGGGCTAGGATTAGGTCTAGGGCTAGTGTTTGGACAATAGTTTGGGTTAGGTTAAGGCTAGGGCTAGGGCTAGAACTTGGTTAAAAATTTATTAGGGTTATGGTTGGGGTTAGGAGTAGGGTTAGTTCTAGGGCTAGGGTTAGTGTTAGGGTTAAGTGTAGGTTTAGGGTTAGGTTTAAAATTATGCTTACATTCAGGGTTAGGGTTAGGGTTAGGAATAGGATTAGTTTTAGGGTTAGTGCTAGAGATAGAGCTAGGGTTAGGGTTATGCCTAAGGTTAGGGTTAGGGTTAGAATCTGAGCTAGGGTTAGGGCCTGGGCTAGGGCTAGGGCTAGGGCTAGGGCTAGGGTTAGTGTTAGTGTTAGTGTTAGTGTTAGTGTTAGTGTTAGTGTTAGTGTTAGTAAGGATAGGTATAGGTTTAGGTTTAGGGTTAGGGCTAGGGTCCGTGTTTTTATCAGGGTTAAGGTTAGGCTTAGGGTTAGGATTAGGGTTACTTTTAGGGCTAGGTCTAGAGCTAAAGCCAGGGTTAGGGTTAGTGTTAGGTCTAATGTCTAACATTAGTGTGATGGCTAAGGTAAGGTCTAGTGTTAGGGTTAGGGTTAGGGTTGTGATTAGGGTTAGGGCTAGGGCTAGGTCTCTGGTTAGTGCTAAAGTTTGGTCTAGGGTTAGTGTTAGGGCTTAGGCTAGGGTTATTTTTAGAGTTAGAGTTAGGGCTATATCCAGGTCTAGGGTAAGGTTTAGAGTTAGTGTTGGTAATAAGGCTAGGGTTAAGTTTAGGGCTAGAGTTAGCATTAGGGTTAGAACCAGGGAAAGGTCTAAAGCTATGGTTAGGGTTAGGATTAGGTCTAGGGATAGGGTCATTGATAGGGTAAGGGTTAGGATTACGTTTTGGGTTAGGGAGAGTGTTAAGTTTAGTGTTAGGCTTAGGGTTTTTGTTAGTTTCAGGGTTAGGTTTAGGGCTAGGATTTGTTTTAGGTTTAGGGCTTGGGCTAGAGCTAGGTTAGGGTTAATGTTAGGATTATGCAGAGGGTTATGGTTAGGAATAGAGTTAGGGCTAGGGCTAGGTTTAGAGTTAAGATTAGGATTAGGGTTAGGGTTTAGGTTAGGGCTACATTTAGGGCCAGGTCTAGAGTCAGTGTTAGAGTTAGTTCTAGGGTTAACAGTAGGGTAAGATTTATGGCTAGGTTTAGTGTTAAATTTAGGAATAGAGATAGAACTAGGGTTAGGGTTAGTGTTAGAGTTATTTCTAGGGTTAAGGTTAGAATTAGGCCTAGGGTTAGTGATAGAGTAAGCATTAATACTAGAGCTAGAACTTTGGTTAAGTTTTAAGTTAGGGTAAGGGTTAGAGTTTGGTTTAGGGTTAGGGTTAGGTTTAGTTTCAGGGTTTTGGCTAGAGCTGGAGCTAGGATTAGGGTTAGTGTTAGGGTTAGGTCTAGGGTTAGGGTTAGCGTTAGGATTAGGGCTAGGTTTGGTTTTGGTTTAGGGTTAGGGTTAGTGATAAGGTTAGTTTTAGGATTAGGGCTAGAGATAGAGCCACGGTTAGGGTTAGAGTTACAGTTAGGTCTAGGATTAGGTCTTGGGATAGGGTTAGGTATAGGGCTAGGGCTAGGTCTGGGGTAAGGTTTGGGGTTAGGGTTAGGGTTACAGTTAGGTTTAGGGTTAGAGTTAGGGTAGGGTTAAGATTAGGGCTAGGTTTATGGGTAGGGCTAGGGTTAGGGGTAGGTTTATTTTAAATCTAGGTTGAGAGCTAGGGTTAGGTTTTGCGTTAAGGTCAGGTCTAGGGTCAGGGGTAGAATTAAGGCTAGGAATGGGTTCAGGTTTAGGGTTAGGGTTAGGGCTACGGTGTTGGTAGGGCTAGGGCTAAGTTTATGGTTAGTTTAGGGTTAGGGTTACATTGGGGTTAGGAATAGGGTTAGTGCTAGGGTGGGGTTAGGTTTTGGTTTAGGTTTTGGTTTAGACTTTAGGCTTGGGTCGGGGCTAGGGCTAGGTTTAGGGTAGGGATATGGCTAGGGTTAGAGTTAGGGTGAAATTGAGGCTTAAGAGTAGGTTCAGGGTTTGGGTTAGGGTTAAGGTTAGAGTAGGGTTTAGGGCTAGGGCTTGGGCTAGGGCTAGCTTTGTGTTATGGTTAGGCTTACAGCTAGGGCTAGGGTTAGTGTTAGGGTTAGGGTTTTGGTTAGTTTAGGGGTAGAATTAGGGTTAGAGCTAGGGTTAAGGTTAGGCTTAGGGCTAGGGTTAGATCTAGGGTTAAGGTGTTAGCGTTAGATCTAGGTTTAGGGTTATTGGTAGGTGTAGGGTTAGTTGTAGGGCTAGGGTTAGCTCTAGGTTTAGGGATAGGGTTAGGGCTAGTACCAGAACTAGGGCTAGAATTCAGTTTATAGTTGGTATTAGAGTTAGGGTCAGGGCCAAGGCTAGGGCTAGGTTTACAGTTTGGGTAGAATTAGGGCTAGGGCTAGGGTTTGTGTTAGGATTAGGATTAGGGTTAGGTTCAATGTTAGGGCCATGGCTTGGGTTAGGCTTAGAATCAGGGTCATCTTTAGTCTAGGATTTTTCTTAGGGTTAGGGTTAGTATTAGGGCCAGAGTTAGTGTTAGGGTTGGGTGTTAGTCCTAGAGCTTTGGTTAGGTTTAGGTTTAGGGTTTGAATTAGGAATAGGGTTATCCTAAACATAACCCCAAACTAAACCCTAACCCTTACGGTACCCTAGCCCTTACACTAAACCTAACTCTTGACCTAAGCCTAACACTAACTTTATTCCTCACCCTAACTCTAGTCCTGACACTGAATGGTACCCTAGATTTAACCCTAACACTAACCTTAGCCCTAGCCCTACAATAGCCTTAAGCCTAAACCTAACACTATCCTTAACCTTAACCCTAGCCCTAGCTTGAATTCTATCCCTAACCATAACCAATTCAAAGCCCTGGCCCTGGCCCTAACCATAACTATAAGCCAAACTCTAATCCTAACCCTAAACCTAATCCTAGCCATAGCCTGGACCTAGCCCTAAATCTAAACTTCACCCTAAATTTAACCCTAGAACTCACCCTAATCCTAACCCTAAAAATACCCTAACCCTAAACCTAAACTCCAACTTAGCCGTAACCCTAACCCTAAACCTAGCATTAGCCCAGACCCTGATTCTAACCCTAACACAACCCTAGGCCTAAACCTAACCCAATTTCTGGTCCTAACCCTAGATGTAACCCTAACTGTAAACTTAACCCTAGATATAGCTCTAGTCCTAACACTAAAACTAACCCTAGATATAATCCTAAACAAAACCCCAGCTCTAGCCTTAGCCTGAACCCTTAACCAAGCCCTTTTCCTAACCCTGGCCTTAATGCTAGACCGAACCCTGGCCATAGCTCTAACCGTAGTCCTAGCCATAACCCTAGACCTAACCCTAACACTAACTTTGACTCTAGCTCTAGCTCAAGCCCTAATATTAAACTAAGTCTAGCCCGAAGTGTAAATCTAACCCTAAACCTAACCCTACTCCTAACCCTAAAATTTACCCCAGCCCTACCCTAAATGTAACCTTCACCCTAACTTTAAACCTAGCCCTAACTCTAGCCACAGCCCTATACTAACCCGAGCCATTACCTAGCCATAAACTTAACACCAGACCTAACTCTAACACTAAAACTAACTCGAGATTTACACCTAGCCCTAGCCATAGCCCTAAACCTAACCCCAGGGCCCAACCTTACACTAACTGTAATTCTAGCTCTAGCTGTAGCCCTAACCCTAACAGTAAACATAGCCCTAAACATGACTGTAATTCTAACCAAAACGCTAAACATAACCCTATTTGTAGCCTTAACCCTAACTGTAACAATACCCCTAACCCTAATTCTATTCCTAACCCTAACACTAACCCTAACCCTAACCCTAGACCTTGGCCTAGCACTAGAGCTAGCTCTAAACCTAGCCCTAATCCTAACCCTAAACCTAACCCTAGACCTCACTCTAACACTAAATCTAACCCTAGCTTTTGCTATAGCACTAATGTTAAAATAACCCTAGCCCTAACCCTAACCCTAACCCCAAACCTAACCATAAAACTAATCCTAACACTAACCCTAGCCATAACCCTAACCCTAACCTCAACTGTAACCCTAAACCTAGACCTTACCCTAACACTAAACCCACCCTTCCCCTAGCCTTAGCCCTTACCATGACACTAGCCCTAACCCTGGCCCCAGCCCCAGCCCTAACACTAGCTGTACCCTAATCCTAAACCAAGATCTAAAACTACCACAAACCTTAACCCTAGCTCTAGTTCTATCCCTAACCCTAACATTAACCCTAGCCATAACCCTAACCCTAGCCCTGGCCCTATCCTTAACACATAACCCTAAACCTGAACCTAGATCTAAACCTAACACTAACCTTAACCCTAAATCTATTTCTATACCTTACTCTAACTCTAACCCTAGCCCTAAAACTAACCCTAACCCTAACAAAAACACTAACCCTAACACTAACCCTAAACTTAACCCGTGCCCTAACCATAAATGTAACACTAAACTTAACCGTAGATCTAACCTTAACACAAACACAAGCCCTAGCAGGAGCCCTCCACCTTGCCCTAACACTAACTCTAGCCATACCCCTTATCATAGCACTAAAACTAACCCCACCTAGCCCTAACCCCAACACTACACTTAATGCTACATCCAGCACTACTCCTGAAACTAAAACTAACTGTAACTCTATCGCTAACCCTCACCTAGCCCCAAACTCTAACGCTAACTCTAACCGTAACCCCAACAGTATCTTAACCAAAACCCTAACTCTAAACCAAACACTAACTTAGCCCTAGCCCTAAACGTAATCCTAACCCTAACCCTAAATGTAACCCTATACCCAATCTAAACACTGCCCCTAACCCTAGCTCTCCACAAAGGCTTAGCCCTAGACCTTAACCCTAGTCCTAACCTAACCCTAACCCTAGCCCTAAACCTAGACGTAGTCCTAACCCTAGGCCTAACACTAACCCTAAACCTAACCCTAACTCTACACCGCAAACTAAAACTAACCCTTGAGCTAGCCCTACACGTACCCCTCTATCTAGCCCTAATCCTATCCCTTAACTTAAACCTAATCCTAGCCCTTACCAAACCCTAGTTCAAATCCTAGCCCTAACCCTAACACTAAACTTATTCTTAACCTTAACCCCTACCACTAACCCTAACTCTTAATGTAGCCCAATCCCAAGCACTAGCACTAACCCTAGCCCTTGTCAGAACACTAGACCGAACACCAGCCCTAACCCTGAACCTCACCCTACCCCTAGCTATAACTATACACTAACCCTAACCCAGACCCTAACTCCAGCACTAACCCTTACCCTAGCCATTCACCTAATCCTAGCTCTAACCAAAACTCTAACCCTATCCATGTCCCACATCCTAAGCCTAACCCAAAACATATCCTAACCCTTGCCTTAAACCTAACCCTAAACCTATTCCTAACCCTAACCATAAACATAAACCTAGCCTTAGACCTGTCCCTGATTCTAACCATAGATGTAACCCTAAATCTAGACCTAACCCTAACACTAACCCAAGCCCTAATCCTACCCCTAAGATTAACTGAAACCCTAACCCTAACAATAGCCCTAGCCCTAGTCCGAACCCTAATCAAAATCCTAACCCTAATCCTAGCCCTAGTCCTAGCCCTAACCCTAGACCGAACACTAAACCTAGACCTAACCCTAACCCTTACCCTAAACCTAGACCTCACCCTAACCCTAACCCTACCCCAACCATAATCCTAGCCCTAACCCTGACCCTAACACTAACCTTATTCTTAACTCTAGGACTAACCTTACCCCTAACAGCAATCAAAATCCTAAGCCTACACCTAGCACTAACACTAAAGCTAACCCTATCTCTAGCTCTATATCTAACCATAACCCTAACCATAGCATTGAACCTGAACCTAACCATATACCTAAGCCTAACTCAAATATTCACCCAATCTTTAGCCATAACCCTAATCATAACCATAGCTTTAGTCGTAACACTAGCCCTAACCCTAAATCTAGCCCTTCACCTAATGCAAATTTTAGTCATAACCCTAAACCTAGCCTGAACTCTAACCCAAACCCTAACCACAATTCTATATTTAGACCTGACCCTGATTCTAACCATAATCCTAACCCTAGACCTAACCAGAACGCTAGAACTTACCTTAACCTAAAACCTAACAATAGCCTTAGACCTGACCCTAATTGTAACCCTAACCTTAACCCTAGCCCTAATAATATACCTAATCCTATCTCTAACCCATACCCTACCCCTAGCTCTAGTCCTAACCCTAAACATAATCTTAGCCCTAGCCTTAGAACTGAAGCTGAACTTAACCCTACCAATACCCCTAATCTTAGACCAAACCCTATTTTTAACCCTAGACCTAAACCTATTTCTAACCCTATACCTAACCCGAAACCTAATGCTAACCCTAACCTGTGACCTGACCCTGATTTTAATCCTAACCCTAACCCTAGCCTTAGCCCAAGCCTTAAACCTGACTTTGATTCTAACGCTAACACTAACCGTAGCTCTAACTCTAATCCAGACCCTAACCATAACCCTCACTTTGACTTGACTCTGATTTTAACCCTAAACCTAACCCTAACCCTAACCCTAAACTTAGACCTGACTCTAGCAATAACTCTACCGCTAACCAAAAACTACACCTAATGTAACCCTAGACTTAACACTTACACTAACCCTAAGCTGAGCTCCAGCTCTAGCCCTAACCCTAACACTAACCCTAACACTGACACTAACCCTAGCTCTAGCTTTAGACCTGACCCTGATTCTAACACTAATCCTTACACTGGACCTAACAATAATTCTGACCCTCACCCTAAATATAATGCTGGAGCTAATACCAACACTAACACTAACACTAACACTAACACTAACACTAACACTAACACTGGCTGGAGCCCTAGTCCTAAACCAAAACCTAACCCTAGGGCTAAGCCTAACCCTAGCCTTAAATCTAACCCTAGCCCAAACACTAAACCTAACCCTAACCCTAGCCCTAACCCTAACCTTTACCGTAAACACAACCCTATCCCTAACACTAGCCCTAATTGTAACCCTTAACCCTCACCTTATCCTAACCCTAAAGCTAACCCTATCATTAACCCTAACTCAAACCTGAGCCCTAACTCTATCCCTAACTGTAACCTTAATTCTGAAAGAAAATCTAAGCCTAAACCTAGGCCAAGAGTTGTACCTAGTTCTAACCTTAACCATACCCCTAATCCTAACCTAAACGCTAGCCTTTAAACCTCACCCTAATTCTAATTCTAAACATAACCCTAGCCTTATCCCTAACCCTAACCCTCACCTTAGTCCTAATCCTAACCATAACTCTAGATTTAGACCTTGCCCTGACTCTAACCAAAACCCTAACCCTGGACACAACACTAACACTAACAATAGCCTTAACCATAACACTAGACATAGTCTTAGACTTGACCCTCATTCTATCCCTATCCCTTATCGTAGGCCTAACATTATTCCTAACCCTAGCCGTAACCCTAACCTTAACCTTAACCCTACACAAAACCCTATCCATAACTCTATCCCTAGCTCTAACGTTAACCCTAACCATAAACCTAGTCCTTATCTTAAACCAGCCCTAAGCTTAGCCTAAGACCTGACCCTGATTCTGAACCTAAGGCTCACCCTAGAGATAACTCTAACCCTAACTCCAGCCTTACACCTAATTCTAGATCTAACCCTATTTCTTACCCTACACCAGTCCCTGATGCTAACCCAAACCCTAACCCTAGCCCTGACACCAGCCCTAGGTTTAACACTAAAACTAACCCTAGCCCCAACCCTAATGTGAGATCTTACCCTAACCCTAAACCTAACCCTGGCCTTAGACCTGACCCTAATTGTAACCCTAATCCTAATCCTGTCCCTAACACTAACCCTAACCCTATTTCTATCCCTAACCCTGACCCTAACACTAGCTCTAGTCCTAAACTTAAACCTAACTTTAGCCCTAGCCTTAGACTGATACTGAATTTAACCATAATGATACTCCTAATCCTTCACCTAACACTAAATTAACCCTAGCTCTAAACCTAACCCGAACCCTAGCCTTTGACCTGACCCTGATTTTAACCCTGACCCTAACCCTAGCCCCAACTCTAACCTGAGACCTGACTTTAATTCCAACCCTAACCCTAGCCCTAACACTAAACCAAACCCTAACCATAACCCTCGGCTTTGACCTGACTCTGATTTTAACCCTAACCCTACCTCCAAACCCAACATTAATCCTAGCCCTAAACCTAACCCTAACCCTAGACCTGACTCTAGCAATAACCCTAGCCCTCTCCAATAACCTACACCTAAAGTAACCCTAGGCTTAACCCTTACACTAACCCTAACCCTATTTCTAGCTCTAGGCCTAACCCTAACTTTAGGGTTACTTTAACCCTAGAGTAACCCTAGCCCTGACACTAACCCTAGCTCTAGGCTTAGACCTGTCCCTGATTCAAACACAAATCCTTAACCTAGACCTAAACCTAATTGTAAGCCTAGCCCTAACTACAAAGCTAGAACTAACACTAACACTAACCTTAGCTGTAGCCCTAGTCCTAATCCAAAACTTAACCCTAGGTCTAACCCTAACCCAAGACTTAGCCCTTTCCCTAACCCTAATCCTAATTCTTACCCTAACCCTAACTGTAGCTGTTGTCCTCGCCCTAACCTTAACAGTACCCCAAGCCACAACCCTAACCCTAACCCTAGCCCTAAGAGTAAACCTAACTCTAACGCTAAACCTTACCCTAAACAAAAACCTATCCCTAATACTAGTCCTACTTTTAACCCTAAAATTAGCCTTAACCCTGACACTATCCTAACCCTGAAACTAACCCTACCACTAAACCTAATCCTTACATGAACCAAAACACTACCCCTAACTGTAAACATAATCCTGAAAGAAAACCTATCCCTAAACCTGGCCCTAGCATTATAACTAACCCTAACTTTAATCCTACCCCTAATCCTAAACAAAACGCTAGCCTTAGACCTCACCCTAATTCTAATTCTAACCATAACCCAGACCCTATCACTAACCCTAAACCTCACCTTAAACCGAACGCTAACCATAACTCTAGATTCAGACCTGACCCTGACTCTACCCATAACCCTGACCCTAGACCCAACCCTAAAACTAACCCCAGGCCTAACCCCAGCACCAGATCTGAACTTAGACCTGACCCTCAGTCTATTCCTAACTCTTACCCTAGCCCTAACCCTAATTCTAACCATAGCCTTAACACGAAACTTAACCCTAATGCTATATAAAACCCTGTCCTTAACCCTATCCCTATCTATAACCCTAACCCTAAACCTAACACTAAACCTAAGATTAGCCTTAGACCTGACCCTGATTGTAAACCTAATGCACACTCTACAAATAATCCTCACCCTAGCTCTAGATCTACACTTAATCCTAGATCTAACCCTATCCCTTGCCTAACACCTCACCCTGATGCTAACCCTAACACTAATGCTAAACCTAGCCCTAACACCAGCCCTAGATTTAACCATAACCATAGCCCTAGCCCTAAACCTGACCTTAATCCTAGCCCTAATCCTAACCCGAACTCTAGACCTGGCTCTAGAAATACCCCTAACCTTACACAAAATTCTACACCTAATGTAACATTAGACCTAACCCTTATACTAACCCTAACCCGAAAACTAGCTCTAGCTCTAACCCTAATATTAACCCAAGCCTTGGCACAAAACCTAGCCCCAGCCTTAGACCTGACCCTCATTCTAACACTAATCTTTTCCCTAGACTTAACCATAATTCTAACCCTAGCCCTAACTATAACCCTAGAAGTAACACTAACAATAACACCAAAACAAGCTTTAGAGCTATTCCTAACCCTAACCCTAACCTTAGCACTAAGCCTAACCCTAACCTTGGCTCTAACCCTAACCCTAGACTTACCCCTTACCCTAACCCTAACCCTAATACTAAACCTAAACCCAATTCTGTCCTCAAAGCCTTAACCCTAACCATAGCCCTAGCCCTAACCCTAGCTTGAACACTAAACCTACCCCTAATCCTAACCCTAACCCTAACCCTAAACAAAACCCTATCCCTAATACTAGACCTAATTTTAACCCTAAAACTAGCCCTAAACCTAACCCTATCCGAACACTAAAACTCTCCCTAGAACTAACCCTGACCCTAACCCGAGCACTAACTCTATCCCTAACCCTAACCATAATCCTGAAGGAAAACCTATCCCTAAACATAGCCCTAGCATTATACCTAACCATAACCCTACCCCTCAGCCTAACCCTACCTTAACCCTAACCATAACGCTAACCTTAGACGTCGCCCTGAGTCTAATTCTAACAATAATCATAGCCCTACCCCTAACTCTAACCTTTGCCATAATACTAACCCTAACCATAACTAGATTTAGACCTGACCTCGATTCTAAAAATAAACTTAACCCTAGCCCTAAACCTAATGCTAGCCCTAAGCGTAACGCTAGACATAAACCTAATCTCAACCAAACCCTAGCTTTAGACCTAACCCTGATTGTAACCTTAACCTTAAATCCTCCCAAACACAAATCAAAACCCTAACCCAAGCCCTAGCCCTAAACCTTAACCTAGCTCTAGCTCTAGCCCTAACCCTAAAACTGACACTACCCTTATCCTGATTCTAATTCTTACCCTAACCCTAGCAGTATCTGTAATCCTAAAACTTACCCTCACCTTAATCCTAACCATATATCTAACTCTATATTTAGAACATACCCGGACACTACCCATAATCCCAACCCTAGACCTATCCTTAAATCTGACTTTGATTCTAACCATAACCCTAACCCTACTCCTAACTCCTACCCAAACCCTAACCAAACCGTCACCTTTGACCTGAACCTGATTTTATACCTAACCCTAACTCTAGCCCTAACACTAAACCTGACCTTAATCCTAGCCCTAAACCTAACACTAGACCTGACTCAAGCAATAATCCTAGCCCTATCCCAAACCCTACACCTAATGAAACCCTAGACCTAAACTTTACACTAACTCTAAACCGAGCTCTAGCTCTAGCTCTAATCCTACCACTAGCCCCAGCCCTGACATTAAACCAAACCTAGCCTTAGACCTGACACTGATTTTAACACTAATCCTAACCCTAGACATAATCCTAATTCTAACCCTAGCCCTAACTATAATCCTAGAAATAGCAATAACACTAACACTAACACTAACCCAAGCTGCACCCTTATTCCTAACCCTAACCATAAACCTAGGTCTAACCCTAACCCTACCCTTAGACCTAATGCTAAACCTAACCCTAACCCTTGGTCTAACCCTAACCCTAAATGTAGGCCTTACCCTAACACTAGCCCTAACCCTAAGACTAAACCTAACCCTAATTCTAGCTCTAGCCATAACCCTAACCATAGCCCTACCCCAAACCCTAACTTAACCCTAACCCTAGCTCTAACACTAAACCTAAGCCTAACCCTAGCACAAACACTAAACCTAACCCTAAAAAAACACATTCTTAACAAAAGCCCTAATTTTAACTCTAAAACTAGCCCTAACCCTAACCCATTTTAACCCTAAAATTAACACTAGCACTAACCCTAACCCTAGCCCCAGCCCTACCTCTACCTTTAACCTTATCCATAACACTATAAGAAACACTATCCCTAAACCTAGACCTAGAGTTAACCCTAACCCTAACCCTACCCCTAATCCTAACCAAAAGGCTAGCCTTAGACCTCACCCTGATTCTAATTCTAACCATAACTCTACCCCATACCTGACCCTAAACCTCAGCTTAATCCTAACCCTAAACATACCTATAGATATAAAACTGACCCTGAGTCGAACCATAAACTTAGCCCATGCCCTAACCCTAGCCCTAAGGCTAATGCTAGACCTAAACATAATCTCAAACCAAACCCTAGCCTTTGACCAACCCTGATCTTAACCCTAACACAAACCCTAACCCTGACCCAAACACAAGCTCTAAACCTTACCCTAGCTCTAGCTCTAGCCCTAACCTTAAACCTAACACTACCCCTAGTCATAGACCTCACCCATATTCTAATTTTTACCATAAATCTAGCCCTATCTGTTACCTTATCCTTAACCCTCGCCTTAATCCTAACCCAAAACCTAACTCTAGATTTAGACCTTACCCTGACTCTAACCATAACCCTAATCACAGACCCAACCCTAACACTAACCCTAGCTCTAACACTAACACTAGAGCTAGTCTTAGACCTGACCCTCATTCTAACCCTAATCCTTACCCTAGCCCTAATCTAAACCTAATCCTAGCTGGAACCTGAACCTTAAACCTAACCCTACAGGAAACCCTATCCATAAACCTATCCCTGGCTTTAACCTTAAACCTAACCCTAACCGTAAACCTAGCACTAACTCTAACCCTAACCCTAAGCTTAGCCTTAGACCTGACCCTGATTCTAACCCTAACGCTCACCCTAGAAATAACCCTCACCATAGCTCTAGCCCTACACCTAATTCTAGATCTAACCCTCACCTGACCCTGATGCTAACCTTAACACTAACGTTACCCTAGCCCTAACACCAGCTTTAGGTTTAACCCTAACCCTAACCCTAGCCCTAACTCAAACCCAAACCCTAAATTTAACCCTAGCCCTAACCCTAAACCTGACCTTAATCCAGCCCTAAACTTAACCCTAACCCTAGACCTGACTCTAGCAATAACCCTAGCCCTATACAAAACCTTACACCTAGTGTAACATTGGACCTAACCCTTACACTAACCCTAACCCGAGTTCTAGCTCTACCGCTAAATCTAACAGTAACCCTAGCTCTGACACTAACCCTAGTCTGAGCTTAGACCTGACCCTGATTCTAACACTAATTCATTCTCTAGACTTATCCCTAATTCTAAACGTAGCCCTCAATATAACCCTGGAACTAACACTAATGCTAACACCAGTACAATCTCTAGCCCTATTCCTAACCATAAACCTAAATTTAGCTCTAAAACTAACCCTAGCCTTAGCACTAATGCTAACCCTAACCTTAACCCTAACCCTAACAATAACCCTGACCCTAGCTCTAACCCTAAACTTAGGCTGAGCCCTTACCCTAACCCTAACCCAAATCTTATCATTACCCTAATTCTAACTATTGTCCTATTCTAAAATCTGACCATAGCCCTAGCCTGAACTGTAACTTTAACACTAACACAAGCCCGAACCCTAGCCCTACACTAAACCTAACCCTAAACCTAGCCCTAACTATAACCCTTACCCAAAACAAAACCCTACTGCTAACAATAGCCCTAAATTTAGCCCTAAAACTAGCATTAACCATAAACCTATCCTAATCCTAAAACTTAACCTAGCGCTAACCTGAACACTAACCTGAACCCTAACTAATTCCTTAACCATAACCAAAATCCTGAAAGTAACTCTATGCCAAAATCTAGCCATAGTCTTATCCGTAACCCTAACCCTAAACATACCCCTGACACTAACCCAAACGCTAGCTTTAATCCACACACTGAGTCTAATTCTAACTATAACCCTAGCCCTATCCATAACCCTAGCCCCAAACCTAAGGCTAGTCCTAACAATAATCTCAACCCTAATCCTAGCATTAGACCTGATCCTGTATGTAACCCTAACCCTAGTCCTGCCCTAACACAAACCCTAAACCTAACCCAAACCATAGCCATAAACATTAACCTAATTCTATGTGTCATGCTGGACCTAACCATAACCCTACCCCTAGCCCTTGCCCGGAAACTAATGAGACCCTAACCCTAGCTCTGACTATAACCCTAAATAAAACCCTATTTCTAACACTAGCCCTAATTTTAACCCTAACACTAGCCCTAAGACTAAACCTATCCTAAGCCTATAACTACCCCTAGCAGTAACCCTAACCATAAACCAAGCCCTAACTCTATCCCTAAGTGTAACCAATATCCTAACAGAAATCCTATCCCAAGACCTAGCCCTAGCGTTATCCCTAGCCATAACCCAAACCTTATTCCTAACCCTAACGATAGACCTAATCCTAATATCAAACATAACCCTAGCCTTAGACCTGAACTTGATTGTAACCCTAAGCGTAAACCTGCCCTAATGCAAACTTTAACGCAAATCTGAACCCTAACCCTAAACCTTACCCTAGTTCTAGCTCTAGCCTTAACCCTAAACCTAATACTAGCCTTAGACATAGACCGCACCCTGATTATAATTCTTATCCTAAACCTAGCCCTATCCATAACCCTAACTCTAACCCTCTCCTTAATTCTAACCCCAAACCTAAATCTAGATTTAGACCTTACCCTGACTTTACCCATAACCCTAAACCTGACCGAACTCTAACACTAACCCTAGGCCTAACCCTAGCACTAGATGTAGTCTTAGGCCTGACCCTCATTCTATCTCTAACCCTTACCTATGTCCAACAGTATTCCTAACCCTAGCTGTGAATCTAACCTTAACCCTAACCCTACATGAAACCCTACCCATAACCCTATCCTTAGCTTTAACCCTAACCCTAAAGTGAGCCTTAGACCTGACCCTGATTCTAAACCTAACACTCACCCTAGAAATAACCCTAACCCTAGCTCTAACAATACACCTAATCCTAGATCTGACCCCATCACTTGCCTTATACCTGACCCTCATCCTAACCCAAACCCTAGACCTAACATCAGCCCTAGATTTAACTGTAAACCTAACCCTAGCCCTAACCCTATTCTAGAACTTACCCTAACCTCAAACCTAACCCTAGTCTTAGACCTGGCCCTAATTTTAACCCTAGTCCTTACCCTAGCCCTAAAACTAACCGTTAACCTATCCCTATCTCTTACCTTACCACTAACTCTAGTCCTAACCCTAAACCTAACCCTAGCCCTAGCCTTAGACCTGACCCTGACTTTAACCCTAATGATACCCCCAAACCAAGATCTACACCCAACCCTAACCATAGCCCTAAACCTAAACCCAGCCCTAAACCTAACCCTAACCCTAACCCTAGCACTAACTCTAACCCAAATCCTAACCATAACCCTCGCCTTTTACCTGGCCCTGATTTAAACCCTAACTCTAATGCTAGCCAAAACCATAAATCTGACCTTAATTCTAACCCTAACCCTAACCCTATCCCTAACTGTAGACCTGACTCTAGCAATAACCCTAGCCCTAACCCAAACGCTACATCTAATGTAACCCTAGTCCTAACCTTTACACTAAACCTATCTTGACCTCTAGCTCTAGCCCTAACCTTCACGCTAATGATAGCCTTCACACTAAACCAAGCCTTAGACTTAGACCTCACCCTGAGTCTAAGACTAATCCTTACCCTAGACATAACCATAATTTTAACCCTAATTCTAGCCCTAAGTAAAACCTTAGAACTAACACTAACACCAACACTAATCCAAGCTGTAGCCCTAGTCCTAACCCTAACCCTAACCCTAACCCTAACCCTAACCCTAACCCTAACCCTAACCCAAGGTCTAAATCTAACCCTACCCGTAGCCCTAATGCTAACCCTAAACCTAACCCTAGCTGAAACCCTAACACTAGATGTAGCCCTTACCCTAACCCTAACACCAATACAAACCATCACCCTAATTCCATCTGTCGTCCTAGCCTTAAACCTATCCATAGACCTAGCCCCAACCTTAACACTAACCCTAACCTTAGCTCTAACAATAAACCTAACATTAAACCTAGCCCTTACCCTAACCCTTAACAAAACCCTATCCCTCAGCCTACCCCTACTTTTAGCCATAAACTAGCCCTAACCCTAATCTTATCCTAACCCTAAAACTAACACTAGCATCAAACCTAACCCTCACCCAAGGCCTAACTATATCTCTAACCTTAACCATAACAGTAAACGAAAACCTATCCCTAAACTTAGCCCTAGGGTAAACCCTCAACCTAACCCTAGCCCTACCCCTAAGCCTAACCAAAACGCTAATCTAAGATGACAAACTGATTCAAATTATAACCATAAACCTAGCCCAATCTCTAACCCTAACCCTCGCCTTAATTCGAACCCTAATCATAACTCTAGCTTTAGACCTGAAACTGATCCTGACCATAAACTTAATTTACCCTAGCCCTAACCCTAACCCTAGCTCTAACCCAAACGCCATGCCTAAACCTAATATCAACCCTAACCCTAACCTTGGACCTTAACCTGATTGTAACCCTAATTCTAACCCTGCCCTAACAGCAACTCTAACCCTAACCTGAATCCTAGCCCTAAACCTTAGCCTACCTGTAGCTCAAGCCCAAACCCTAAACCTAACACTAGCCCTAGCCATAGACCTTATGCTGATTCTAATTCTTACCTTAATCCTAGCCCTATCCATAAATCTAACCCTAACCCTCACCTTAATCCTGACCCCAAACCTAACTTTAAATATAGACCTTACACTGAATGTAACCATAACCATACCCTTGACGCAACACTAAAACTAACCCTAGCCCTAACCTTAACATTAGACCTAGTCTTAGTCCTGACCCTTATAATATTTCTAATGATTACCCTAGCCCAAACCCTAATACTAACTCTAGCCATAGCCTAACCTTAACTCTAACCATAAAGGAAGCCCTATCCATAACCCTATCCCTAGTTTTTACCCTAACCCTAACTGAAAACCTAGCCCTAACCCTAACTGAAACCATAAGTTTATGCATAGACCTGACCTTGATTCCAAACTTAATGCCCACCATAGAAATAACCCTAACCCTAGATCAAGCTCTACACCTAATCCTAGATCTAACACTATCCGTTGCCTTACATCTGACCTTGATGCTAACCCTAACCCCAACCCCAATCCTAGCCCTAACACTAACACTAGAACTGACCCTAACCTCAAAATTAACCCCAGCATTAAACCTGACCCTGATTGTAACCCTAACCTTAACCCTAGCCCTAACTCTAACTCTAACCCTACCTCTAGCTCTAGACCTAACCCTAAAACTAACCCTAGCCCTAGCCTTAAACTTGATGCTTATTCTAACCCTAATGATACCCCTAATCCAAGACCTAAACCTACCCTAACCCTAGCCCTAAACCTAAGTCTAACCCTATACCTAACCTTAAACATACCCCTAACCCTAGCCTTAAACCTGACTTTGATTCTAACCCTAAACCTAATCCTAACCCTAACTCTAACTGAAACCCTAACCATAACCCTCGCCTTTGAACTGACCCTGATTTTTACCCTTACCCTAACCTGAGCCCTAACCCTAAAACTGGCCTTAATTATAGCCTTAAGCCAAACCCTAACCCTAAACCTGACTATAGCAATAACCCTAACCCTATTCCAAACCCTACCCCTAAAGTAACCCTAGACCTAATCCTTACACTAACCCTAACCCGAGCTCTACATCTACCCATA
Source organism: Sturnira hondurensis (assembly GCF_014824575.4). NCBI lineage: Eukaryota > Metazoa > Chordata > Mammalia > Chiroptera > Phyllostomidae > Sturnira > Sturnira hondurensis. The sequence continues at coordinate 25,485 of NW_028090390.1, read as the reverse complement.
ATCCAAACACTAACCCTAGCCCTGACACTAACCCTAGCCCTAGCCTTAGACCTGACACTGATTCTAAAACTTATTCTTATCCTACACCTAACATTAATTCTAATCCTAGCCCTAGGATTAGAACTAATGCTAGAACTAACACTAACACTAACCCTAGCCTTAGCCCTAATGCTAATCCTAACTCTAACTTTAGCTCTAACCCTAACCCTAGACTTAGCCATTACCCTAACCCTAATCCTAACCCTAACCCTAATTCTAGCTGTCCTCCTAGCTCTAACCCTACCCATAACTGTAGAACAAACCCTAACTTAACCCTAACGCTAGCCCTAACATTAACCCTAGCCATAAATAAACCTATCCCTAAAACTAGCCCTATTTTAACCTTAAAACTAGCCCTAACACTAACCCTATCCTAACTCTAAAACTAACCCTAGCACTAAACCTAACCCTAGTCCCAGCTCTACCACTATCCTTAGCCTCAACCATAACCCTAAAAAATCCCTATCCCTAAACCAAGCCCTAGCGTTAACCCTACCCCTAACCCCAACCAAAACACTAGCCTTAGACGTCACACTGATTCTATTTCTAATCATAAACATAGCCCTATACCTAGGACTAACCTTTGCCTTAATCCTAACCCTAACTGTAACTCTAGATTTAGACCTGACCCTGATTCTAACCATAACCTTAACCCTAGGCCTAATCTGAACGCTAGAACTAACCCTAAACTCAACCCTAACCCTAGCCTTAAACCTGACCCTGATTTTCACCCTAACCATAACCCTGCCCTACACAAACCCTAACCCTAACCGAAATCTTAGACCTAAACCTTACCCTACCTCTCACTCTAGCCCTAACCCTAAACCTAACACTAGCCCTAGCCATACCCCTCACCCTGATTCTAATTCTTACCCTAAGCCAACCCCTATACATAACTCTAACCCTAACCCTCGTCTTAATCCTAACCCCAAACCTAACTACAGTTAGACCTTACACTGACTCTAACCATACCCTAGCCGTAGACCCAATTGTCACACTAACCCTAGCCTTAACACTAACACTAGACCTAGTCTTAGACCTGACCCTCATTTTATCCCTAACCCTTACCCTAGCCCTAACGATAATCCTAACCCTAGCAGTAACCCTAACCTTAACCCTAACCCTAAATGAAACCCTATCCATACCCCTATCCCTAGCCTTAACCCAAGCACTAACCCTAACTGTAAACATAGCCCTAACCCATTCCCTAAACCTAAGCTTAGTGTTAGACCTGTGCCTGACTTTAAACCTAACGCTCACCCTAGAAATAACCCTAACCTTAGCTGTAGCCCTATGCCTAATACTAGATCTATCCCTATCATTTGTATTACACCTGACCCCGATGCTAAACCTAATCCTAAACCTAAACCTAACCATAGACCTAATCCTAACCCTTTACTAACCCTAAACCTAACCGTATCCCTAGCCTTGACACTAACCCTAGCCTTAGACATTACCCTGATTCTTACACTAAGTCTTATCCTCGACCTAACCATAATTTTAACCCTAGCCCTAACTATAACCCTAGAACTAACACTAACAGTAACCCAAGATGTAGCCCTAGGCTTAATCCTAACCCTAACCTTAGCTCTAACCCTAACCCGAGACTAAGCCCTTAACCTAACCGTAACCCAAATCCTAACCCTCACCCGAATTCTATTTGTTGTCGTAGCCCTAAACTTAACTGTAGCCCTAGCCTGAATCTTAACCATAAATTTAATGCTAGTTCTAACACTGAACCTAACCCTAAACCTAGCGCTAAACCTAACCCTAAAAAAAATTCTATCCCACACCCTACCCCCAATTTTAAGCCTATAACTAGCCCTAAACTTAACCCTATCCTGACCCTAAAACTAACCCTAGCACCAATCCTAACCCTCACCCCAGCCCTAATTCTACCTCTAACCTTAACCATAACCCTAAAAGAAACCCTCTCCCTAGACCTGCCCTAGAATAAACCACAAACATAACCTTAACCCTACACCTAACCCTAACCAAAATGCTAGTCTTAGACCTCACCCTGATTCTTATTCTAACCATAGCCCTAGCCCTTTCCCTGACCCTAGCCCTTACCTTAATCCTAACACTAACCATGACTCTGAATTTAAAATGACCCTGATTCTAACCATAACCTTAACCCTAGACCTAACCCTAACCCTAGCCCTAACCCTAAGTCTAGACCTAAACCTAATCTCAACCCTAAACCTAGCCTTAGACCTGATTCTATTGTAACCCTAACCCTAAACCTGCCCTAACACAAACCCTCACCCTAACATGAAACCTAGCCCTAAATCTTATTGTAGCTCTAGCTCTAGACCAAACCCTAAACCTAACACTAACCCTAGCCATAGACCTCACCCTGATTCTAATTCTTACCCTGACCCTAGCCCTATCTGTAATCCTAACCCCAAACCTAACTCTAGATTTAGACCTGACCCTGACTCTAAACATAACTCAGCCTTATACCCAACATTAACACTAATCCTAGCCCTAACCTTAACAGTAGACATAGTATTAGACCTGAACCTCATTCTATCCCTAACTCTTACCCTAGCCCTAACCCTATTCTTAACCCCAGCTATAACCCTAACCTTAATGCTAAACAAAACCCTATCCATAACCCTATCCCTAGCCCTAACATCTAGCCCTAACCCTAACCTTAGTTTTACCCCTAATCCTAACACTAACCCTAATTCTCACCCTACCCCTAGCAGTAACTCTAGCCCTAAGCCTAACCTTAGTCCTAACACTAACACAAATTCTAACCAGAGCTCTTGCCCTACCACTAACCTGAAAACTAACCCTAATTTTATTGCTAAACTTAACCTAGCCCTTACCCTAAACCTAACCTTAACAGTAAGCCTAATTTTTATTCTTACCCTAGACCTAGACCTAACCCTAACCTTAGCTTTCGATGTACCCCGAAACCTAACACTAACCCTAGTCCTAACCCTAACTGTTACGCTACCCTAATCAAAACCCTAACTTTAGCCCTAAACCTACCCTTTACCCTAGTTCTAACCTTGACCCTAAACTTAACCCTAGGCCTAACCTTAACACTAAAATTAACCCTAGTGCTACCCCTATCCCGAACCCTAAAACTAACTGTAGTCCTAACCCTAACCCTAACTCAAAACCTAAACCTAACCATAACACTAACCCTAGCCCTAACCCTAGCCCTAGTCCTAACCCTAATCCTAGACCTAACCCTAAATCTAAACCTAACCCAAGCTCTAGCCCTAGCCCTGGCCTTAAACCTTACCCTAACCCTAAGCCTATTCTTAGCCCTAGCCCTAACAGAAGCCCTAACACTAATTCTAAATCTAACCCTAACCCTAATTCTTATCCTAACCCTAGCCCTAGCTCTGAGCATAGCAATAACTGTAACACTAGTTCTAGCCCTGGCCCTAGCCATAACCCTAACCCGCACTCTAACCCTAGCTCTAGCCCAAAACCTAACTCTAACTTTGATACTAACCCTAAACATAATCCTAGCCCTAGCTCTGGCCCTAGGCCTAACCGGAAACTTAACCCTAAACCTAACTCAAACCCTTATCCTAACCCTAACTCGAAATGTACTCTAACCCTTACTCTAACACTAAAGCTAAACCTAACCCTAACTTTAACACTATGCCTAACCCTAAACTTAACCCTTGCCCTAACCCTAAATGTAACCCTAACCCTAACCATAGCCTTAAACCTGACCCTGATTCAAAGCCTAACCCTAGCCCTAATCCTAACCCTAACACTAAATGAAACCCCAGCCCTAATGCTGGCCCTAGCCCTAACCCTAACCCTAACCATAATCATAATCCTAACCATAACCCTAGCTTTAGTCCTAGACCTAGCCCTTTTGGTAGACCTACCCTAACCCTATCCCTAGACCTAACTTAAACCTAATCCTACCCCTACCAGTAACCCTAGCCCAAACCCTAACCCTACTCCTAATCCTACCCCTTACCTAAACATAATCCTAGACATAACCCTAAAGCTAACCCTAACCCTAGCTCCAGGCCTAGACCTAATGCTACCCCTAACCCTAACACTCACCCTAGCACTAGCTCTAACTCTAGTTCCACCCCTAACCCTAACTCTAACCCTAAATTAAACCCTGACCCTAGCCATATCCCTAACCCAAATTATAAACCTAATTAAAATTATTACCCTAACCCTAGTCCTAACCCTAGCCCTATACAACAACCCTCAGTACACCCTTACCCTTAATACTAGTCCTAACACTAACCCTAACCCTAACCCTAGACTTCACCATAAAGCTAAATATAAAACTACCACCAGCTTTAGCCCTAACACTTATATTAACCCTAGTCCTACACCTGACCTTAATCCTAATCAAAACCCTAGAGCTAACACTAACCCTAGCTTGTCTCCTAAACCAAGCCCTACACCTAAACCTAGCCCTAAACCTAATCCTAGACTCTCTCCTAACACTAATCATAACCCTAGCTCTAAACCCAGCCCTAACCTGTGCCCTAACATTAACCCTAACCCTAATCTTCACCCTAGACATGGGTGTAATCTAGTTCTTACCCTAACCCTAACCAAAAACCCTAAGCAAACCTTAACCATAAATCTAGCCCTAGCCCAAACCCTAATCACAATCCGAACTCTAACCCTCAGTCTAGCTCTTACCATGAACCTAGCCTTACCCCTTACCCTAGGCCTAAACCTAAATCTAACCATTACCCTAAACTTAGATCTTACCCTAACCATAACCCTAGCCCTAGCCCCATCACTAGCTCTATACCTAATCCTAGTCCTTATCCTAACCATAATCCTAGATCAAACCCTAACACAAATTCTAACTCTAGCTCTATTTCCAGACCTAACCTTAGCCCTAACCCTGACCCTAACACTCACTTTAGCCCTAGCTTTAACTGTAGCCCTAAAACTAACCCTAGCCCTAATCCTAACACTAATCATAATCATAACCCTAAACCTAACCTTGGCCTTAACCCTACCACTACCCTAGCCCTAGCTGTAACTCTAGCCTGAACCATAACCATAACACTAGCCTTAACCCAGCCATAACTTTAATCCTAGCCCTAAACTTAAAACAAACCATTACCTTTGTCCTAAACCAAAAACTAACCATAACCCTAGCCCTAGCCCTGAACCTAACCTTAACTTTAACCCTAGCCCTAGCAAAAGCTTTAGGACTAAACTTAACTGTAACACAAAATCTAACCCTAGCCCTAATGCTAAACCTAAACCTACAGCAAATCCTAGCCCTAGCCATGCCCCTAGCCCTAACTCTAAACTTAACCATAACCCCAAATCTCATACTCCCTCTAACCCTAAACTTAAATGTATCCTAACCCTTACACTAACCCTAATCCTAAACCTAACCTTAACCATAACACTAACCCTAAACCTAACCCTGGCCCTGACCCTAACATTTGCCTTAGCCCTGGTTCTTATTCTAGCCATAACCCTAGCCCTAACCCTAAACCTAGACCTAACCCTTACCCTAACCCTAACCTTAACCCTAGCCCTAACCTTAGCCTTAAACCTAGACCTAACCCTAACACTAACCTTAACTTCAGCTCTAGCCCGAAAACTAACAGTAACACTAACACTAACCCTAGACCTAACCCTAAAGCTAAATCTAAACCTAACCCTTAACTTAACCCCTGCCCAAAACCCAAATACAACCCTAACCCTAAAACTATCAACAACCCTGTTTCTAGCCCTAATTTTAACCCTAACACTGGCCTTAAATCTGACCCTGATTCTAACCCTAACCCTAAACCTAAACCTAAAAATAACCCTAATTTTAACCCTATCCCTAACACTAAACTTAACCCTTGCCCTAACCCTAAATGTAACCTTAATCCTAACCCTATCAATAACCCCATCTATACCCATAACACTAACCCTAAACAAAGCCTAAAACTTGACCCTGATTCTGCCTTAACCCTAACCTCAAAACTAAGTGAAACCCTAACGATAACACTAGCCCTAGCCCTAACCCTAAAAATAACCATAATCATAATCATAATCCTAACCCCAACCCCACCCTTAGTCCTAGCCCTATCTCTATCCCTAGACCTACTCTAACCCTAACCGTAGCCCGAGCTGTAACCCAACCCCATACCCTAATCCTAACCCTAACCCTAACCATAACACTCACCCTCACCCTAGCACTAGTTGTAACTCTAGCCCAGACCCTAATGCCAACTCTAAGCCTAAATTAAACCATAACTTTAGACCTATCGCCAACCCAAACCCTAAATCTAGTCATAATCCTAACCCTAACACTAGACCTATACCTAACCCTAGCTCTAACGCTAACCCTCAGCCTAGCCCTTATCATGACCCTAGCCTTACCCCCAACCCTAGCCCTAAACACATCTCTACCCCCTACCCTATCCCAAGACCTAACCCTAACACTAGCCCTAAACCTACCTCTAGCTCTATCTTCAACCCTAACAATAACCCTAGCCTAACCCTAACTCTAACCCTAGAACTAACCCTAACCCTAGCCCCATAACTAAACTTATGCCTATCCCTAACCCTAAACCAAACCCTAAACCTAACCCTAACCTTAGACCACACCCTAACACTAACCCTAAATCTAGATCTAGGTGTAGCACTAACCATAACACTAACCCTAGTCCTAACCCTAACACTAAATCTAACCCAAACTCTACCCCAGCCCTAGATTTAAACCTTACCTTAACCCTAGCCCGAACCCTAATCCTAGCCATACACCTAATCCTAGCCCTTACCTTAACTCTAACCCTAAACATAAACCTAACACTAACCCTAACCCTAACTCTAGCCCTAGACTAACCTCAGCCCTAACCCAAACCCTAACCCTAGACCTAGCTGAAACTCTAGCCCAAGCCCTAGCCCTAACACTAAATGAAACTGTAACCATAATTCTAGGCCTAGCCCTAACTCTAACACTAACCCTAATTAATTATGCTCCAATTAAAAACATATTTAGACAGAGAGTCAAAGCCATCTTACCCTCAGATTTTGTATTGAGATCCTTTATGGGTTGGCACTCTGCAGGGTCCTGTATAACTTAAACTTGGGGAAGACGGTATGTTTGTGTTTGATTTCCAGAATCACCTTTGCAACTGCCAGCTATGAGGGTGAAGCCATATCAAGGAAAGGCTTCTCTGGATGCGACCCACCCACACACATTTGACTCTCTCCATCCACCCTTCTCCAGGCTGTGTGTTATCCCCCTGAGTTGGAATTCCTGGAGCGGTATTCAACATCACCTCAGAACTTTTTCTACCAACTTAAAGGAACAAATTCATAAATTGCATTTGGAGCTACTTCAGCAGCTACAGGACACCCTGTGCCTAATCAGGCAGGAGGTTTTTCAGCCCCTCCATGAAAATGTTGGCTGGTTGAACACAAACATTCGGTCTGATGGACTTCATATGAGAATGTGGGTCTTTGGAGCTGCCTGTTGTTTACTAATTCTAATAATGCTTTGTGTACTTTGATGCATTTGATAATTATTTTCCCAAGGTCATATAAGGGAGGAATAAGTGGTGGCCTTTGGGAGACTTAGAGCAGTCCTCAGGAAAAACAAGGAGAAAGATGTAGAGAAATGCTTCTTGAGATGTAGAAACCTAGCTCAACACACACGTGAGAAACCAGTGCAGTGTAAGCCAGCACGCAAGACCACCCCCATAAAGAAGTACTCCCGTGGGTGATTAGGCCTGCTTTGTACTTAGGCTGATTTGTGATTTGCAATTCCTGAAGTCTGTGCTAATTCTCCCAAAGATAAAAATGTAATCAGACCTGTTAGTTTTGTTATTTCCTTGCATTTGAAACATTTTCCAAGGGACTGAACTCAGGAGCTTGGGTCTTGGCAGTGTGTGGGCTCCTCCTTGTCTTAGAGCCCTAACTCTAGACCTAATCCTTACACTAACCCTAGCCCTGGCCCTAGCGCTAAACCTAACTCTAACTCTAACCCTTCCCCTAAACTTAACCAAAATACTTACCCTAGGCCTAGTCCCATTCTTAGCTCTAACTTAAATATAACCCTAGACCTAACCCTAACCATAGTCGTAACCCTAGCCCTAACCCTAAGCCTGAACCTAACCCAAGAACTAGCCCTAGCCCTAACCCTAAACCTAACTCTAAACCCAACACTAGACCTAACCCTAACCTTAGCCCTAACCCTAACTCTAACCCTAAACCTAACCCTAGACATAGCCCTAGCTCTAACCCCAATTCTAACCATAACAGTAGGCCTAACCCTAGTGCTAACCCTAACCCTAGAACCAGCCCGAAACCTAACCCTAACGCTAGACCTAACCCTAACCCTAAATTTAATTCTTACCCTAACCCTAAATGTAACCTTAACTTTAACCCTATCAATAACCCTATTTCTAGTCCTCACCATAAAACTACCCCTAACCCTAGACCTAACCCTAGAACTAACTCTAGCCCTAGTCCAAGCTGTAACTCTAGACCTAACCATAACCCTAACCTAGACCTAGACTTAGCCCTCACCATAACCCTAACCGTAGCCCTAGACCTAATCCTAACCTTAAACCTAAGCAAAACCTTAAACCTAACCCTAGCTTTTGCCCTAACCCCAACCCTAATAATAATCCTAACCCTAACTTAAACCCTCGCACAAGCTATTAACCTAGTCCTCACCCTAACCCTAGCCCTAGCCCAAGTTATAGCCTAGCTGTAAGCCTAACTCTAACTCTAACCCTAGCCCTCACCCTAACCTTAGCACTACACCTAATTGTAGCCCATACCCTAACCCTCAACTTAGACCAAAACAAAACTATCCAAAAGCCTAGATGTAGCTCTATCCCTTACCCTATCACAAACACTTGCCCTAACCCTAAACCTAACCATAACCTTAACAATGAATAAAACCCTAAACCAAACTGTAGCCCTAGCCCTAACCCTAATTCTAAACCTAATTATAATTCAAACCCTAACCCTCGCACTAGCTGTAACCCTACCTCTAATCCTAACACTTAGCCTAGCCCTAACCCTAACCTTAGCCTTAAACCTAACCTAGACCTTACACTAACACTAACCCTAGACCAACAGAACAACTAACCCTAGGAGTAGCTCTATTTTTACCCCTAACCATAATCCTAACTCTAGAACTAACCCTGCCCTTATCCTAACCCTAACCATACCCTAGACCTAGCCCTAGCACTAACCCTAGCCCTAAACATACACCTAACACTTAGACATAACTGTAACACTATTCTCTAGCCCTAGTCCCAGTCCTATACCTCACCCTAACCATAACCCTAGACCAAACCTAACAGTAAACCTAGCCCTAGCCCTAGTCCTAATCCTAGACCTAGGCCTACCCCTCACAATAATCCTAACACTAGCCCTAGCTCTAGCCATAACCCTAGGCATAATTCTAACCCTAACACTAGACATAGCCCAAGGCCTAACCCTAACCCTAACACTAACCCTCACCCTAGCCCTAGCCCTAACCCTAACCCTAAGTGAAACCCTAAACTTAACCCTAGCCCTTGCTTTAGCATAGCCCTAACCCTAACCCTAATCCTAAACCTAACCCCAGCACTAGCCCTGACCCTAGCCCTAAACTTCACCCTAGCTAGGGCTCTGGCCCTGGCCCAAAACCTAACAGTAATCTAAACTCTAAACCTACCCTAGTCCTAACCCTAACCATAACTCTAATCCTAATCCTCAACAGAATGCTAGCCCTTGCTCTGGAGCTAGAGATGCTAAACTTAACCCTAACCCTAAACCTAGCCTTCACCTGAACCCTAACCCTGAACATATCTTAACCCTTACCTAACCCTGAACCAAAACCTAAATCTAACCCTAAACCTAAACTTAGTCCTGACCCTGATTCTAATAATAACTCTAACTCTAACACAAAACCTAGATTTAGAGTTTACCCTACCCCTATCTCTGACCCTAGCCCTAACTGTAGACATAACCCTAACACTAACCCTAACCATAGCTCTAGCCCTAGCACTAACTCTAACACCAACCCTAGACCTAAACCTGACCCTAAATTTAATCTGTGCCCTAACCCTAAATGTAACCCTAACCCTAACCTACCATTAACCTATTTCTAGCCCTAACCCTAACCGTACCTTAGACCTTACCCTGATTCTAACACTAACCTAACCCTAGACTTAACCCTAACCCTAATACTAAATGACACAATAACCATAACCATAGCCCGAGCCTTAAACCATATCCTACGCAAACCATAATCCTAATGCTAACCCTAATTCTAGCACTAGCCCTACCACTAACCCTAAAACAAACCCTATCCCTATCCTTAACACTAACTCGAACCTTAGCTCTACCTCTAGCCCTAACCCAAACAATAACCCTAGCCCAAATTCTAAATGTAGCCCTAACCCTAATCAGAGACCTAAACCTAACCCTAACCCTAGACCTAACCCTAACCCTAAACCAAAACCTAGCTCTAGCCCTAGACCGAGCTCTAACAATAACCATCCCTAACCCTAAACCTAAACCTAACCTAACACTAGCCCTAGTCCTAACCCTAACCCTAAACATAAACCTAGCCCTAACCATAGCTCTAGCCCAATCAATAGCCCTAACCCTAATCCTCACCCTAACCCCAGACCTAAACCTAACACTAAACCTAGCCCTAAACTTAGCCCTAACCCTAACACTAAACCTTCACCTTACCCTAACAAAACACCTAAATCTAGCTCTATTTCTAGCCCTATTCCTAGCCCCAGCCTTTATCATAAACGTAGCCCTAACCCTAGACCTACCGCTAACTGCAGCCCTAAACATAACACAAACCCTAACCCTAACCCTAGACCTAACCCTAAAACTAACCCTACACCAAGCTCTAGCTCTAGCCCTAACCCTAACACTAAACCCTAGTCCTAACCTGAACCTTAATGATAACCATAATAAAAACCCGAGCCCTAAACCTAACCTTAATTCTACGCCTAGCCATAACAGTAACCCTAGCCCTAAACTTAATCATACCCCTTACTGTAAACATAACCTGAGATTTAACAATAACACTAACCATAATTCTTGCTCCAGCCTTAGCCCTAACCCTCACCCTAGCCCAAACTGTAACTCTAGCCCTAACCCTAAACCTAACAGTACCATTAACGAAACCTTAGCCCTTACCCTATCAATAGCTCTAATCTTAATCCTAACCCTAGCAGTAACCCTAGCCTTAGCCGTAACCCTCACCCTATCCTTACCCCTAACCCTAGCCCTTATGCTAACCCTAAACATAACCCTAATCCTAGGCCTAACCCTAACACTAACCACAACCCTAGCTCTAGATCTAGACCTAACCCTAGTCCTAACCCTAAACTAATCCCTAATCAAAACCCTAAACCTAGCCCTAGCCCAAGCCCTAACCCTAGCCCTAAACCTAACCCTAACCCTAATCCAAATCCTATACCTAACCCTAGTCATAGACGGAAGCCTAGCCCTAACACTAACCCTAGACTTAACACTAACACTGACCGTAACCCCTAGCTCTGCCCTAATTCTAACACTAACCCTAGTCCGAAACCTAACCCAAACCTTAATAAAAATGCTACACCTAACCCTAACCCTAGCCATAGCCCTAGCTGTGACTCTACACCTAACTCTAACACTAACCCTAAGCCTAGACCTAACCTTAACTCTACACCTAAACAAAGCTCTAGCTCTAGCCCTAGCCCTAGCCTTGAAACTTACCCTAAACCTAACCCCAGATCTAACCCTAACACTAACCCTAACCCTAGATCTGGCTCTAGGTCTAACTCGATACTTCACCCTAAACCTAACCAAAGCCCTCACCCTAACCCTAATCCAAAACATATCCTAACCCTTACCCTAACCCTAAACCTAAACCTAACCCTAACTTTAACACTATCACTAACCCTAAACTTAACCCTTCCCTTAACCCTAAATGTAAACTTAACCCTAACCCTATCAATAACCCTATCTCTATCAATAACACTAACTCTAACCACAGCCTAAAACCTAACCATGATTCTCACCCTAAACCTAACCCTAACCCTAACCCTAAACCTAGCCCCAGCCTTAACCCTGACCGGAATCCTAACCTTAATCATAATCCTAAACCTAATCCTAGAACTAGCCCTAAGCCTAGCTCTAACTGTAACTCTTGGCCTAGCCTTTACCATGACACTAGCCTTACCCCTAACCTGAGCCCTAAACATACCTCTACCTCTTACCCTAACATGAGACCAACTCTGACATTAACCATGACCTTAGCTCTAGCTCTAACTCTAACCCTAACAATAACCCTAGCCCTAACCCTGACCCTAAAACTAGAACTAACCCTAACCCTAGCTCTATAACTAAACTTAGGCCTACTCCTAACTCTAAATCTAACCATAGCCCTGGACTGAACCCTAACACTAACACTAAACCCAGCTCTAGCTGTAGCCCTTACCATAACACTAACCCTAGCCCTAACCCTAGCCCTAACCCCAAACCTAAACTCTAACCATAATTCTAGCTGTAGCCCTAATTATAAAACTAATTTTTATACTCCAATTTAAAACATATTCAGGCAGAAGAGTCGAAGCCATCTTAACCTCAGATTTTACATAGAGATCCTTTATGAGTTGCCACTCTGCAGGGTCCTGAACAAATTTAAACTTGGAGAATAGGGTATGCTTGTGTTTGCTTTCCACAATGACCTTTGCAATTGCCGGCTATGAGGGTGTACCATATCAAAAACAAAGCTCCCCTGGACATGACCGGCCTATGTGAATTGAACTCTCTCCATTCAGTCTTCTCTAGGCTGTGTGTTATCCCCCTGAAGTGGAATTCCTGGAATGCTATTCATCACCTCAGGATATTTTTCTACCAGCTTAAAGGGACAAATTGATAAATTGCATTTGGAGCTACTTCAGCAGCTACAAGACATTCAGTGCCTAACCAAGCAAGAGGATTTTCAGACCCTCTGTGAAAATATTGTGTGGTTGAACCCTGAAATTTAGTTTGATGAACTTCATCTGAGAATGTGGGTCTTTGCAGCTGCCTGTTCTTTATTAATTCTAGTAATGCTTTGTGTACTTTGATGCATTTGGTAATTATTTTTCCAAGGTCATATAAGGAAGGAATAAGTGGCTGACACTGTGGGACTTAGAGCAATCCTCACTAAAAACAAGAAGAGAGATGTAGGGAACAGCTTCTCAAGACTTGAAAAGCTAGCTAAACCCCCACATGGAAAACCAATGTGGGGTAAGTCAGCATGCAAGACCACCCCGGTGAAGAAGTACTCCCGTGGGTGATCAGGCTTTCTTTGTGATTTGCATTTTCAGAAGTCTGGGGTAATACTCCCAAAGATCAAAATGTCACCAGATCTGTCAGTTTTGTTATTCCCTTGCATTTGCAACGTTTTTCAAGGACTGAACTCAGGAGCTTGGGTCTTGATAGCTCTTCGGCTACTCCTTTTCTTACTCTTCATTATTGTTTCTTTATAATTTATACAGTGGTTGTTTCCTTGTGATTGAATTCGGTAACAGCAAATAGTAGGTTTCATGGGACTAACAGCTATGATTGATTCAAGAAACAAAAGAGAGATGTTTGGACCCGCTCTGTCGGGTTCCACGAAGTGTAACTGCTTTCTATGAGTAAGGATGAGTGAGCAACATCAGGGATGTGAGCCACAAGAAAATATAACTTGCCTTTGAAAGCAAACGCTACGTCTACTTACTCCAATTCCCCTAGAGCTTTGTTGGATACTCAGAGATGGATAAGACTCCTCAGAAAAGGGGCAACCTGAGCTGGGCATGGTCACTTGGGAGGCCATCATTAAGGACTCTGGGGCCGACAGCAAAAAGAAATTGATTGACCTCCACACCCAGTTATTCTAACTTAGCCCAGTACCCATGTCTCTTGGGAGAAGTGCTTCTTGGCTCTAATCCACAGAAGCCTTAAAACCTGTGATGAGGGAGGTGGTGCAGTCCCATGGCAGTTAGAGCAGGATCTCGGGTGATCTGGCATAAGACAGAAGTTCTAAGAATTATGTGAAGACTGCTTTGCTAAGAATGCTTTAGTTAAATGATGAAGACCACGGTAGAAAATGAATGTGTTTTTCCAAAGTTCTGTAGCCTTTTCACTGATAGACCCGGACATACAAGATGTCCTAATGGCTCTATGAATACTGTCTACTGTCTACTGCCTGAAAAGGCTTAATGAGTTGTATCTGTAGTTCTGTACTAAAAACCCAGTAAAAACCTGTCTAAGCAAGGGTCACCACACTCTGCCCTTGAAGGACTTGCCAGGAAGTTCTGAGGATCTCTTCACTGGAGACTGTAGGTAATCTATCCCTTTCCCTAGACAGGACTCAGTAGTGTGTGTGAATACCTCAATTTAGGAATTAATCTTCAAGGGCTAACTTTTCAAGTAATTTGGCAAATAGATGTCACTCATTACGCTGCCCTTTGAAAATTTAACTACGTTTTTATTTCTATTGATAGTTACCCTCATGCTCTACACACCTCCGCTTTAAAAGGAGCACCTTATAATCCAACTTGTCAGGCAATTGTGGTTCAGCAACTTCATACTTTCAAAAATTTTTTTAAAAATTAAAAACAGGGAATCATGATTTCTTCACACAGAAATTTATTTTTTGCCACATTTACGTATCATTTTTGAAATGACAATGGATTGTCTTAAACTCTACTTGAATAACATTTTTAGATAGAATAGTCGAAGCCACCTTACCCTTAGATTTCATAGAGGTTCTTTAGAAGATTTCACTTGGCAGGGTCCTGTAGAACTTTTTACTTGGGGAAGAGGGTACGCTTGTGTTTGCTTTCCAGGATGCCTTTTGAACTCCGGCTAAAGAAGGTGAAGCCATATCAAAGAAAAGGCTTCCCTGAAGAGGATCCACAAACAGCCATTAGATTCTCTTCATCCAGACTTCACCAAGCTGTGTGTAATTCCCTCAAAGTGGAATTCCTGGAGCAGTATTCAACATCATCTTAGGACATTATCTAGCAAGTTAAAGGGACAAATCAATAAACTGCAGCTGGAGCTACTTCAGCAGCTGCAGGACATTCAAAGCCTAACCAAGCAGGGGGTATTTGAGGCCCTTGGTGAAAATGTTTGCTGGTTGAACCCCGATCTTGGTTTGCTGGACTTCATCTGAGAAGGGTCTCGGATGGGTCTGAGAATGGGTCTTTGGAGCTGCCGGTTGTTTCCTGACTCTAATAATGCTTTGTGTACTTTGACGCATTTGCAAATTATTTTCCCGAGTTGGGTCTTATAAGAGGGCAGCAAGATAAAAAAATGGGGATTTATAGCAGCCTAACCAAACACAGGGAAGGATATGCAGGGAACAGCTTTCCGGGATGTGAAAACATAGCTCAACACCCACGTGGAAAACCAGTGTGGGGTAGGTCAGAATGGAAGACCACCCCCATAAAGAAGTACTACCGTGGGTGATCAGGCCTATTTTGTATTTAGGCTGCTTTGTTATTTGCATTTCCTGAAGTCTGTGCTAATCCTCCGAAAAATCAAAATATAACTATACCTGTTACTTTTGTTATTCCCTTGCATTTGTAACATTTTTAAAACATTTTCAAAGGACTGAACGCAGGAGCTTCATACTTGGAAGCTTGTGGGCTCCTCCTTGTCATCATCTTTATTTGTGCTTTATGATGTATATGGAAGTTGTTTTCTGGTGACTGCATGAGAAAACAGCACATAGTAGGTTTCACAGTCCAAGGAGCTACAACTGATTTAAGAAACAAATAAGAAGAGGAGGCTGGGAATTGTTCTGCCTGCTTCAGGAAGTGTAACTGCCTCCCATGGCTGAGGGTGAGTGCGCAAGCTCCAGAATAAGAGCCACAAGGAGACAAAGCTTGTCTCTACTAGCAAACACTGCCTCTGCTTACTCCCCTGCTTCCAAAGCATGGTCGGATATGCAGAGACGAGTAAGACTCCTCAGAGGAGGGGAAAGCTCACCCAGGCACGATAACTTGGAAGGCCATCATGGAAGGACACAGGGTGCTGGGCCTATAGACAATGATGGACCCTCAACCCCTGTTTGTTTTGACATAGCCCATTGCCCATGTCCTCTGGGAGGAGCTCTTCCTGGCTCTAATCCACTGAAGCCTAAGCACCCGTGATGGGGGTGCAGACAGTTCAGACACTTGCCAGCTAGAGATGGATCTGGGGTGATCTGGCATCAGAAAGAAATCCTAACAATCCTGTGAAGCCTGCTTTGCTAAGATTGCTTTAGCTAAATGATAAAGGCCAGCACAGAAAATGTGTTTGCTTTCTCAAAGGCCTTTAGCCTTTTAGGTGATAGACCCTGACTTAGAAGCTGCCCTAATGTTTCTTTGTATACTATCTTCTGTTTACTGTCTGACAACGATTAATAAGTTGAACCTGAAATCTGGTGCAAAAATCCCAGTAAGGGCCTGTCTAGGTAAGGGTCAGCACGCTCTCTCCTTGAGAGGGTCGCCAGGCTGCTCTGAGTCTCTCTCCCTTTGAGGGAGTTGCCAGGCCGCTCCGAGGCACTTCCCATATGAGGGGGGGGGAGCGGTGCCATCATCACTTTTCCTCCACAGGACTCTGTAGTTCGTGTGAATCCCCCATTTACAGAAATTAAATCTCAAGGACTAACTTTTCAAGTAACTTGGCAACCAGATGTCACTCATTATGCTGTCCTTGGAAAATTCAAACACGTACGTGTTTCATTTAATACTTACTCTGATGCCCTATCTGAATCTGCTTTAACAGGAGGACCTACCATCCCAATGGTCAGGCAGTGGAGGAACAGGCTCATCATACTTTAAAAAGTCTTAAAAAAAAACAAAAAATGGGTAGTTGTGGGGTTCCCCCTCCAAAATTTATTTTGTACCATGTTTACTTATAATTTTCTAAATGACGATGTATTGCTTTATAGTCTACTTGAAAAACATTTTCAGGCAGAAGAGTCGAAGCCAACTTAACCTCAGGTTTTACAGAGATCCTTTAAGGGATGGCACTTGTGGGGGGGGGGGGGTCCTCTGGAAATTTTAACTTGGGGAAGAGGGTATGCTTGTGTTTGATTTCCGGAATGAACTTTACATCTGCCGGCGAAGAGAGTGCAAGTCTTATCACCGTAAAGGCTTCTCTGGATGCGATGCAACTCAATCCATTAGACTGTCTCCATCGAAACTTCTCCAACCTGTGTGTCATCCACCTGAAGCGGAATTCCTGCAGAGGTATTCAACATCACCTTAGGACATTTTCTACAAAGATAAAGAAACAAATCAATAAACTGCAGCTGGAGCTACTTAAGCAACTGCAGGAAATTCAATGACTTAACCAACCGGGAGGTTGGTCAGACCCTCTGTGAAACTGTTAGCTGGTTGAAGCTCGAAACTTGGTTTGATGGACTTCATCTTAGAATGTGGGTCTTTGAAGCTGCCGGTTGTTTGCTGATTCTAATGATGCTTTGTTTATTTCGATGCATTTGCAGATTATTTTCCCTGGTCAGGTTGTATAAGAGAGCAGCAAGTGGCAGCCTTTTGGGGATTCATAGCAGTCATAACCAAACACAAGAAGAGAGATGCAGGGAACTACTTCTCCGGATGTGGAAACGTAGCTCAACACCTATGTGGGAAACCAGTGTGGGGTAAGTCAGCATGCAATACCACCCCCGTAAAGCAGTACTCCCGTGGGTGATCAGGCCTGCTTTGTACTTAGGTTGCTTTGTGATTTGCATTTCCTGAAGTCTGTGCTAATCCTCACAAAGATCAAAATGTAATCAGAACTGTCAGTTTTGTTATTCCCTTGCATTTGCAACATTTTTCACAGGACTGAACTCAGGAGCTTGGGTCTTGGCAGCTTGTGGGCTCCTCCTTGTCTTACTCTTTATTATTCGTGCTTTATAATTTATATGGAAGTATTTTTTGTGTGTGACTGCATTGGGCAGCAGCAAATAGTAGGTTTCACGGGCCTAACAGCTACAAATGATTTAAAAAGCAGAAGAAAAAGGGAGATGTTGGGACCTGCTCTGCCTTGTTTCAGGAAGTGTAATGGCCTCCCATGGCTGAGGATGAGTGAGCAAGCTCCAGAATGGGAGCCACAAGGAGACAAAGCTTGTCTTTGCTAACAAACGCTGCCTCTTCTTACTCCTCTGCCCTCAACCACGGTCAGATACTCAGAGACAGATAATACTCCTCAGAGGAGGGGAAAGCTAACCCAGGCATGATCACTTGAGAGGCCATCATGGAAGGACTCCGGGTGCTGCAGGCAAGAGGGAGTGATAGACCCTCGCCCCCCGGGCTACTTTGACATAGCCCAGTCCCCATGTTCTCAGGAGCACTTCCTGGCTTTGATCCACTGAAGCCTGAGCACCCGTGATGTGGGAGGCAGCACAGCCCCTTGCCCGCTAGAGCAGGATCTCGGGTGATCTGGCATTAAACAGAATTTCTAACAATCCTGTGAAGCTGGCTTTGCTAGGAGTGTTTTTACTTAAAATGATAAAAGCCAGCCCAGAAAATGAGTTTGTTTTCCCAAACTTCTGTATCCTTTTAGCTGATAGACCCTTACTTAGACTCTTACTCGTGATGGAGCTTTGTATACTCTCTACTGTTTACTTCCTGACAATGGTTAATGTGTTGAACCTGAAGTCCTGTGCAAAACAAATGAAAAAAACCCACCACCACCACCACCAACAACAACAACAACAACAACAAAGCCAGTAAAACTCCGTCTAGTTAAGGGTTAGCACGCTCTCCTCTTGAGAGGGACGCCAGGACACTCTGAGGCTCTCCCCACTAGAGGCTGTAGCTGTTTGGTCTCTTTTCCTCCACAGGACTCAGTTTTACATTCACTTAACACTCACAGACCTGTAGAGGCCTATGTCTGCAGTACAGCAATGTTACATTTCTTTGCTAGGAGAAAATCAGCCTAACTAAGTGCATGGAGGACACAATGGGTTATGTTTCCTCGGTTTAACAGATAGCATAGTCTTAAGCAAGCATTGGTTGGTTGTGACACAAGTGATTTGGTGCATCTTTTGGTGTACTATTTACCAGGAATGTGACACTGCAGAAAAATCCTTCAACAGAAGCGCTACGGAGGTCTTTTTTACGGGAACATCATTGTGTTTGTGTAATACTGAAATGGGTCCCTTGCCTTACCTTTAGAAACAATTCAGACAGAGAATGCCTAAAATAGGCTTTGTGAGGGACTTGCTCAATCCCAAGTAATTTCGGAGGTGTTCAACAATTCATAATGGTTCCAAGGGAGAGAAATTCACTTGCTTAAAGGAAGTAGACCCGTTCGTCTCCTTTTCATTTTGATCTTCACAAAGTGTTTCGTCCATGTCAGGTACTGCACACTTCGTGCATGTCTTTGCTTACTCCTTATTTTCTATGAGAAAGAATGCTTTGGAGGAAGCTGTGCGTGGAAGGTATTGTACTTTAAAGGTGACATGGACTTATGCATCTGTTGACACATTTCAGAAAGAAATTACCTGCGATATTACCTGCTCTTTCATGCTCCAGTTTACTGAGAAAGTGATCTTTCGGGAATACTCCGGCAGAAATGATAAATGCACTCTGTATGATCAGAAACATCATCCCCTCAGGTTTTCTGAAGTGTGTCTATTGTCCTGGACTTACAAAGACTGCCGAAGCTGTATGCTCACAACCAGTTGCTTTGAAACAGTGTCTTACCAGCATCATTTTGAAGGGTTCAAACAATTCTTTTCTATTTTCTCCAAGGGAAATGAACTGGGTGACTTTAGGTCGATCATTGGTTTCACATTCATTTCAACCGTCCCAACACTGTTTTGTCCAAAGCACATTATAAACTATACTTGCATGTCTTAATTGGGATATGCCTTTCTCTTGGAAAACAAACACAGAAAAGTCGACCCTGTAAGCTTCTTGTCCTATGCCAGCGTTTTCCAATCGGCTACCAAAAAGTGTGCCAAACTGATATATAGAGAGCCCTTCATCCCAAAGAAGCAAATGCAATGGAGCCCATTCTTTTCAAATGCAGTGGAACTTTTCCAAATATAGACCACATGATTGGACACAAAGCAAGCCTCAAAGAAAAATGGTGACACAGAGAGGGACACACTTGATTTCATTCTTTTCTTAAAGCAAACCCTTTTGCATCTCCTGCAGAGCTGGTTTGGAGGAGCTATATTTTTTAGGCTTCTATTGTCTGGAAAACTCCTTATTTTGTCTTGCATTTCAATTGAGAGCCTTGCTGGATAAAGTAGTTTTGGTTGCAGGCCTCTGGTTCCCATTACTGGGAATATTTCTTGCCATTTCCTTCTGTCTTTGGAGCATTCCCATTGAGAATTCAGCTGCTAGTTTTATCGAGGCTCCCCTGTATGTTACTTCCTGTTTTTCCCTGGCTGCATTTAAGGTTCCCTCTTTTTCTTGGAATTTTGCCATTTCAATTAGGATGCGTCTTGAAGTGGGTCTGTTTGTGTTTCTCTTGATTGATACTCCGTGTTTCCTGGATTTGTGTAATTCTTTCTTTTATCAAATTGGGGAGGTTTTCCATCATTACTTTTTGAGACAGATTTTCTACTCCTTGCTCTTCTTCTTCTCCTTCTGGTGTTATAAAGATATGCTCTCCTTCTCCTATTATATGGATATTATTACGTTTCATGTTGTCCTGCATTTCCCTCAATCCCTCTTCATTCTTTCTGAGCCTCTTTTCCTTTTCTTTCTTTTTTCAGGTTTTTTTTTTAACTTGGTTCTCAGCTTGCTGATTTTATTCTCTGCTTCATATAGCCTGCTTTCGATTTCTTCTACTGTGTTCTTCATTTAAGAAACTGCATCCTTTATTTCCTTTTGGCTCTTGTTGATAGTTTTTATTTCCTTTTTCATGTTGATATAGTTTGCAGTGAGTTTATCATAGTTGCCCTGTAGTTTTTGGTAATTCTCTGTGAGCTCATTGAGCTTCCTTATAACCATTGCTTTGAACTCACTATGTGATAGTTGACTTGCCTCTATGTCGTTTAACATTTTTAGGAGGCTTCCCCCTTTCCTTTCATTTGGGGATTCGTTCTTTGTCTTCCCATTGTTTATGAAGCTCTTGTCATTAGCCTCAGCTTCTTAAATTGATCTGTGCTGACTCCATGGGTTTATGGTGTGAACTTCTATGGTAAAATACCTGTGAGATTCAGTGGTGCCATCTCCTTGATCTCCTGAGCTCACCGGTCTGGAGCTCTAATTTATGTTGGCTCTATGTTTGTCTTTGGGTTTTGATTGTTGTTGGGTCTGTGCTTGGTGAGTCTTTCCTACCACTTGGTTAAGTGAGGGTCACTCTGTCCACCACCTCTTGTATTCTGTTGTGCAGGTGTGGACAAGCTGTGTTGAAGCTGGTTCTTCCATGTGTACAGGGTTTTGAGAATTCTGTCTTGCACTTGTTCAGTTGTTAGTTCTGACTAATTTCTTCACTATATAGTTTTATTTACAGATATGTCCTGGATTGAGTTGGGTTAGCTTCCACTTCCTCCTTCACCTTCTCCTGTTGTTATCTTTTGGTGGTTTCTTTGATGTTGTGTTTCCTCTTCCAGCAGGTATCCAGGTGTACAGAGCTTCCACCTACTCTGTTTTTGGGATCAGTTGAAGGGGAAAGGCAAAGTGGTTTAAGACAGCAGGATTGTATCCCATGATATTTACAGTACCAGCCCATAGAGAAGAGATAGGAGATCCTTTGGATGTGTGCAGTGTGAACCGTGATATTTCATCCAACTATCCACTTTTTAGAAATGGTGGAAAGAAGGTAAGCCTCTTGTTGGGGTTTGGGGAGGGATTGTCATTTGGATCTAGAAAGCAGTGAGGTTGTGGGAGGTCATATTCTGAGATAAGGTGGGAGTAAAGAACATAAAATAGGTGTAGTGTGTGAGAATAGAGTTAACCACAACAGTAATAAAGTTTAGGAAACTGTTAAGTGAGCTAATGTCTGGGAAGGGTGCTGTGTAGTATTTACAATTGTATGGAACATGCTGTTCTAATTTAGTAGTCATATTTGTTTGGGATATTATGGCAAGCAGTGCTGGCATGACAGTGCATTTGCTCTTTAACTACATTTATGAAAGAGCAGAAATTGGTTTAAACATCCAGTAAATTGACTATAGGTGATAGGGAGATATGGCAAAAACCATGAAGGTTTTTACCTTTGTGTTACACTAATGAGTAGTGTGGGAAACTGGTGATAAAGTCACCCTCCTGCTTAAATTTTTTTTCAAGGATTGCCCGTATTTTCCAGGATAAGATTTAAATTAACATTCACATACAGTACTTCTTTTGCTATCTCCAACTTAACTGCATCTGAGAGTCCAGTCACTGGAATGTCTTCATGCAAGAGTTCATGTTATGACACATGCAGGTGCACACACGTGCCAGTTTAGAATGTACCCTCCAGGCTTAACACCACCCATGTATAAAAATGTAACTATGACCCAAATAAAAATTCTGTTCAGTCAGGTGATGAAAGAGGAATACCATATGATCTCACTTATAAGTGGAACCTACCCAGCAAAATAAACAAGCAAGCAAACTATAACCAGAGACATTGAAATTAAGAACAAACTAACAGTAACCAGTGAGGAGGCTCGAGCAGATAATGGGGAGAAGAGGGAAGAGTGAAGGGTTTTCAGGAATATGTACAAAGGACACATGGACAAAACCAAAGGGATAGGATCAAGGGTGGGGAGTAGGGATGGCTGTGGTGGGCGTAAGTGGTGGGGAGAAATGGAGACAACTGTACTTGAACAACAATCAAACAAGCTCTGTTCAAAATGTGATAGAATTTGAAACATAATTCATGATATCAGCTTCATAAAACCCTAAATTTATTCAGTATTATTCAACATTGCAAAATTTTCCATTAAACTCTAAAACTATAAAGTAGGACTGTCATCTGTGGACAGATCTAGAACACCACATCATATAAACTACTTAACTTTATGACTACTGCTTCCGTGTGGAGGAAGGCCATGTGCAATTGAGATATAGTGCCATTAACATACATGTTAATATATGTTATATGGTGTTGGTAGGTGCGCATTTTCTACTTCACTCTTCTTCAGCATCCAGCTGGTCCTACAGCTAATTATAGAATTATAATGATAGAGGAACCTGGACCTCTATGAGCTCCAAATGATTCTCTTTTTTTGTGTGTTGTCACATCCTATACCTGAATTGTCAAACTAATTTTCACCAGGGGGCCACATCAGCCTCGTGGTTGCCTTCAAAGGGCCCAAATAATTTTAGGACTGTATAAATGTAACTACTCCTTCACTGTTAAGGAGTTGAAATTAAATCTTTTGAAGGCAGCCATGAGGCTGATGTGGCCCCCAGTGAAAACCAGTTTGACACCCCTGCCCTATATCATTCAAAGTGGAAATGCCTGGAGTAGTAAGACCCAGAATGGAGGAAAGTAGTAAAAGAGTTGGGAATGGAGGACACAGAAGGACAGAGTGGGTGACTAAAAGGGTACAAAATAAAACAGACAAAGGAGGGAAGAAGACAGTTCTCAATATCAGGCTCCAGATTGCTTATGTCTTCTTGCTATTAGTTATTACTTAAATGTTGAAATCTCTTTTCCTCTTTTGTAATATCCTTAGTCAATACTGGCATAAAAACAAAGGAGGAGGCAGCAGCAAACCTTGAAGTTTCTTCAGGTTGCCTGACCACCTTATTTTGCTATAGTGGTGGCAAAATAAGCCCCAGGAAAGTGGTGTGAGCTTACATTTGGGAATGTCACCTTCCCATGTTAGGGCCAGCAGTATTAATCATGGCTCCTCATCAACCATAATTCTGATGACTGGCATTTACTTCCCCAGTCCTCAGAATCTTACCCAGTCAAACATCACACTAGCCTGGAGTTGTTTCGCCCTTCTCTGAATTTTATTGCCTTGTATTGATAATTTTGCATTCATGATTTATCTCCATTAACTACATTAAAAAAACATTATTTGCAATCTCAGACATTAAATAGAAGTTTCAAAGGCAGTATAATAAATCCCCATTTACCTATTATTACCCATTTTCAACCATAATCGACATTTAATGTCTTTCTTTGATTTGAAGCTCCTTAATGGAGAGAAGCATTACTAATAAATATTTGAGATAACTTTAGTCATAATTGAGGTAGCCTGGTTATTTTTGACACCTCATTTAAGTGGTTGAGATGTTTATTCTCCCAGTTTCTCTTAGATCTGTGCATTTCCTATTACACAGAAATACACCCCTTTTGTCTTAAAAGCTCAGCTTTCACTTTTATCAATTGTACATGGGCTCTAGTAACTCTGACATGCATCTCATTGGTTGATGTCAGGTATGAAGGAGAGAACCCAAGTGAGCTCACTGTGTCATAAGATTGCAAAGACAAGAAAGGAAGGGACCTAAAGATTAACATTTTAGCCCTCTCTGGCATAGCTCAGTGGATTGAGCGTGGGCTGTGAACCAAGGTTTCGCTGGTTCGATTCCCAGTCAGGGCACATGCCTGGGTTGCAGGCCAAGTCCCCACTTGGGGGCTCACAAGAGGCAACCATACATCGATGTTTCTCTCCTTCCCCTCTTCTCTCCCTAAATAAAAATAAAATTTAAATTATTTTTTAAAAAGATTAACATTTTATTTAAAATGAATATTTTGGAGCCAGACTAAGTGTATATTTTCTAGTTCTCATGATATTCATTTAGACCTACATGATACCTGTAAAATCTAAAAATTTGCAAGGGAGGCTGATTTTTTTTAAAAAAATTGTTTTAAGACTCAAGTAACCAAAACTACTTTGGCTGGGAGTGCTAAGTGTGGGAAATAAAGGAAGGAGAAAGGTTTATCTTCTGTTCACCACACCCAGTCTAATATGAATGGTGATATGAAGATAAGCTATTACCTGGTGATATTTTGTACTAATATTAGGAAAAGTTCTTAAGAGTAAAATGACTTAAAAAATAATTATTTATTTTTATTTTTCTTTTTTAATTATTTATTTTTCAATTACAGTTGACATATATTATTATCTTAGTTTCAGATATACAACAGAGATTACACATTTATATAACTTATGTAGTGATCACCCTGATAAATCTTGTCCCCATCTGACACCGTACATAGTTATTACGATATTTTTTACTGTATTCCCTATGCTCTGCTTTATATACTTATGACTATTTTGTAACTACCAATTTGTACTCCTTAATACCTTCATCTTTTTCACCCATCCCACAACGCCCCTCCCATCTGGCAACCATCAAAATGTTCTCTGTATTTGCAATCCTATTTCCATTTTTTTGTATGTGTATTTTGTTTTTTTAAGATTCCACATATAAGTGAAGGCATATGGCAATTTTCTTTCCCCGACATATTTCACTCAGCACAATGCACTCTAGGTCCATCCATGTTGCAGACGGCAAGGTTTCATTATTTTTAAAAGATTTTATTTATTTATTTTTAGAGGAGAAGGGAGGAAGAAAGAAATATCAA
>NW_028090389.1:0-706 GCF_014824575.4 Sturnira hondurensis | reverse complement strand
CCGGAATCAAGATAATAGCATATTTCCACCATGTATGCAAAAGAACAAGGTTTTTTGTGGTCAGCTCTTTCTCCTATCCAGTGCCCCTGGGTACCATTTGACTGTTTGTATGTGTAACGCTTTTGGGAGAATGCCCTGTAATTCTAGCATGTGAGTGACCTGTTATCAGAAAATTATAAGGCACTGATGAAAGAAAATGAAGAAGATAGAAATAAGTGGGAGCACATACAGTGTTCATTGATAGAATTACATCATTAAAATGTCCTTCTACCCATACCTCAACATGATAAAGGCCATATATGAGAAACCTACAGCTNACCTACAGCTAATATCATACTCAATGCGCAAAAATTAAGCTTTCCCATAAGATCGGAAACAAGACAAGGATGTCCACTTTTACCATTTCTACTCAACACAATATTGGAAGCTCTAGCCACAACAGACAAGAAATAAAGATAAAAGCCATTCAAACTGGAAAGGAGAAAGTAAAACTGTTATTATTCACAGATGACATGATAGCATACACAGAAAACTCTTTAGACTCAGTCAAAAACCTACTCGACCTAATAAGCGAGTTGAAAAAACAGTAGAATACAAAGTCAATATTCAGAAATTGAAGGCATTTTTTGTATATCAACAATGAAATATCAGAAACAGAAATTAAGAAAAAAAACATTTACTATAGGGACAAGAAAAATACAGTACT
>NW_028090388.1:0-1257 GCF_014824575.4 Sturnira hondurensis | reverse complement strand
TTGATTTCTTTCTTCAGTGTTGTGTAGTTTTCTGCATATAGGTCTTTTACCTTCTTTGTTAGATTTATTCCCAGATATTTTATTCCTTTTGCTATATAGAATGGGATTTTTTTCCTGATTTCTGCTTTGGTTATTTAATTGTTGGTATACAAAAATGCCTTTGATTTCTGGATATTGACTTTGTAACCCACTGTTTTGCCAAATTCATTTTATTAGTTGGAGGAGTTACTTTGTAGAGTCTATAAGATTTTCCATGTACACTCTCATGTCATCTGCAAACAATGACAGTTTTGTTACCTCCTTTCCAATTTGGATGCCCTTTATTTCCTTTTCTTGTCTGATCTCTGTGGCTAGAACTTCCAATACTATATTGAATAGAAGTGGTGAAAGTGGACAACCTTGTCTTGTTCCTGATCTTAGTGGAAAAGATTTTAGGACTTCTGCCAAGATGGAGGCATAGGTGGAAACACTGTGCTTTCTCCCACAACCAAGTTTGGATACAACAAAAGTTCTGGAGAACTAACACACACCCAGAGGCTAGAAAACCGAATTATACGGAAGTCCGACAGCTACGAACCGTTCAACGAGGACAGTAAGAGGTGGAGCCAGCAGCGGAGCTGGGTCAGGCAGGGCAGACCTAGGAGCGCAGGCAGCCCAGAACTACTCGGGGTGCAGAACAGACTGACCAAGGTCGCACATTCGCGCACAGTGAGACGGACCACACAGGCCCCAGGGGACAAACCCAGTGGTGGAGGGCTGACAGCGGTGGCACACTCGCGTGCTGTGGAGCGGGGCACGTGGCCCTGGTGACGGTGGTGGCTGTGGTGCTGGTGGGGGTCGCAGCGGTGGCGGGCGCCGGAGGAAAGCCATGTCCCTCTTCGACCCCGCCCCCACATACAGTGTCACAACCCAGAGACTTAGTTGCCCTGCTCTGGTGAAAACCTAGGGCTCCGTTCCTGCTACTTAACATGCACGAACAGCCCAAAGGATGGCTCAAGAAGAACTCAAAGTCCCAGAGCCAATAACTCTAAGCGACCAACACATTGCTAGGCTCTCAGAAGCCCAATTTAAAACACTATTTATCAGGATGCTCACAGAATTGGTAGACTTCAGTCACAAATTGGAGGAACATATGAAGGCTAAACTAATTGAAATGAAGGGAGATGCAAAGGAAACCAATAGCAATGGAAAGGGAACTGGGACTCAAATCAATGGAATGGACCAGAAGGAAGAACAAAACATCCCACCAGAAAGGAA
>NW_028090387.1:0-1312 GCF_014824575.4 Sturnira hondurensis | reverse complement strand
GTTTTAAACAGCAGTCAACTCTCCTCAAACACCAGAGGACACACTCGGGAGAAACCCTATGTTTGCAGGGAGTTCAGGAGAGCCTTTACACAAAAGGCACATCTCATCAGACACCAGAGGACACACTCAGGGGTGAAGCTCTATGCAGGTGGACTGAGTGAGTCCTGACTGTTAATTTGCATATCAATAGCCATAGGAAGTCTATGGCCGCTTACTCTCCCCAAGATTGCAATTACTATACAAGTAACTGGTTAAATAAATCCTCCAGGTTTATGACAAGAGATGAGATAGACAAACAGTTCCATGAGTGATATGGGGATGTCAGCACCAATCTACTTCATGGCTTTTTGACACTCTTTTCTAAAATGTTTTGTCTTCATACAAATATGTAGCCCACGTCTCTCATTCCCCCCATCACTGAAAGCAGAGAGTTCCATAAGAGCCACAAAGAACTCACACAGCCACAGAAATTCAATGCCTGCAAATGCATAAGTCTTTAGTCAATCTACTTGGGTTTCTGCCCAAAAAGAGGGACTTTAGACAGATGCATCAGAGAAGGGAATTCCCCGGACTCCTGGGAAGTGGGGCCTTTTCTCCTAATAGGCTTCTTACCCTCCTCCCTTGGCTTCTCTTGGCTCTTCTAGTTTCCTACAAACTAGGCTCCTCTGGAGCCTCAGAGGTGAATGGCAGGGAGAAATGTATGTGAGCCGGGCTCAGTATGTACACCTCGTCTTCCTCACTTTCCTTGCTGCCCCTTCAGGGTCAGCATTTTCTGCTGAACAGCATACAGTTTCCACATCAGTCCTTAGTGTGAGTCTCAGCTCTGTATTCTCCAGCTGTGTGATGTAAGGCATGATTCTCAACTTCTCTCTGCCTGCTTACTAGTCTGTACAACGGAAATGGGAACTCCAGCCTTTCAGTTTAACATTCAAACTGGAGTCAGCACAGAAAGAATCTGGCAAGAGGATCACTGAGATCACAGGTCCTGCTGAACAGCCTTCAATGCCCATGTCTTCTGGGTCTTTCTTTAGTGCTGGACAAAGGAAGATAAGGACAGGGTAGGAGTCTGTAGCCAAATTCAGAATTTGAGCAGACCCCACTGCTTTCACCAGAGACTCAGATTCCCCAGGAAGGCCTGAGGTGGGAGATTCACTTCTCTCCAGGTCACCACCCTCCCACTGACCCTGTGCACCTTCAGAGCCTCTTCAACACAGGTAGGTGGTACTGAGAGTGACCTGTAAAACAAGACCCTTGGCTACTCCTTGCTGAGAACTGACACTGGGAACAGCATGTGCCCCCACTGGTGTGTTAG
>NW_028090386.1:0-634 GCF_014824575.4 Sturnira hondurensis | reverse complement strand
GGTTTGGAGAACAAGGACACACCCAAAGACCAGAAAACTGAATTATATGGAAATCTGACAACTACGAACTGTCGAACTGTTCAACGGGAACAGTAAGAGGGACGGAGCCAGCAGCAGAGCAGGGTCGGGCAGGACAGATCCCCCGACCTAGGCACGCAAGTGGCCCGGACCCAGTCAGGGTGTGGAGCAGACTGACCACAGTCACACATCCACGCACAGTGAGATGGAACACCCAGGCCCCAGAGGGCGAACCCAGTGGTGGAGGGCTGACGGCGGTGGCACACTCGAGTGCAGTGGAACGAAACGCGTGGGCCTGGTGACCGTGGTGGCTGCGGCGCCGGTGGGGGCTGTGGCGGCAGGCGGCAGACAGGACACCATTGTTCCTCTTTGACCCCGCCCCCACATACAACATCACAACCCAGCAACTGAGTTGCCCTGCTCTGGTGAACACCTTAGGGCTCCGATCCTGCTACATAACAGGCATGAACAGCCCAAAAGATGGCACAAGAAGAACTCAAAGTCCCAGAGCCAATAACTCTAAGTGAAAAAGAAATAGGGAACCTCTCAGATGCACAGTTCAAAACACTGGTGATCGGGATGCTCACAGAACTGGTTGATTATAGTCACAAATTAG
>NW_028090385.1:0-574 GCF_014824575.4 Sturnira hondurensis | reverse complement strand
TTCTAGTCAAAGTCTCTCCTAGTTTCCAGGCTACTCAGCCAAAGGGAGCACACCAAAGTTGCGTGGGCCTCTTCTACCAAAGCCGCACTCCACCAAAAGTGCACACCAAAGTTGCGTGGGCCTCTTCTACCAAAGCCGCACTCCACCAAAAGTCCACCAAAAGTTCTTCTTCACCAGGCCGCAGGGATCTCCATTCTGGCATAGCTGCGTGGTCTTCCCTTCCACCTGGCCAAGAGGGGGTCTGCACTCTGCTGAAACCTCGTGTCTCTCTTAATGGCTACAGGGGGTCCTAACTCTGAGAAGCAGCCCCAGTTCCAGCCTGGGTAGCCCCCACTCTGCTAAAGCCACATGGCTCTCAAGCAGGCACTCTCTCAGAGAAGCAGCTCCCCATTCTAGCCTGGGTAGCAGCCATTCACTTCTCCCTCACCCAAAACTTGACCACAGCTATTTAACATATCTATGAAACCAGTTAAAGGTTATAGATATGTTAAATGCCATTCCAGAGGTTAGCTACAAAACTGCTGCTATGCAAAACAGCTCTCAATGGCCCTGCTCCATTCATCCCTTCCCCCAA
>NW_028090384.1:0-917 GCF_014824575.4 Sturnira hondurensis | reverse complement strand
CCACAATAAGGAACAATAAATGACAGGACTGGGCACAAGAGGAAGTAGTGTGGCCCTTGGCCACAGTATGGTGGTCCAGTCTCTCAGGATACAACATTGAGTAGGAAGTGCAGCCTTGTAGGCACAGCATGCCACCACTTGCATTTTTAAGAGAATATATCTGTCATGTTGCTTTTTTTTTAAGATTTTATTTTTTTATCTTAGAGGGGAAGGGAAGGAGAGAGAGAGAGAGAGAAATAACAATGTATGGTTGACTCTCATCCGTCCCCTGCCGGGAACCGGGAACCAAAAACTGGCCTGCAACCCAGGCATGTACCCTGACTGGGAATCGAACCGCGATTGCGTGGTTTGCAGGCCCGCACTCAATCCACTGAGCTACACCAGCCAGGGCTGTCATGGTGCTTTTATAGGAGTTGTGGTGGGTCCTATCCTATTCCTCACCCCCCTCTGGAGCCTCCCCTCTGCCATGTGACTCTGCAGTTCCTTCCAGCAGCAACAGGGTAGACCCCACCCCCAGCTTTGGTCCAACCAGGCACTGGGTTGACAGTGGCAGGAGGAGGGAGGACAGCAGCTCAACCCCAAGAAAAATATCTGAGAATTGTTTTGTCCGTGATAAGAAAGAGGAGATTGGAGAGTAAGCTTTCTAGGCCCTCCTATGAATCTTCTGCCGTGTGCATCACAGTGTAAGAAAGAGATCTGCAGGCACCACCTAGGAACATTCGCAGTGACAGTGCCAACACCCTGAGCTGATGGATGAACAGAATCTGGGTTGCCCTGGCTGTGCCATGCAGTTAGTTAAAGCATGTCTCACACACCAAAAACATTGTGGGTTTAATTCCCAGTCGGAGCACATACCTAAGTTGTGGGTTTGATTCTCAGCTGGGGTGCATTCAGTAGGAAAGTGATTGATGTTTCTC
>NW_028090383.1:0-752 GCF_014824575.4 Sturnira hondurensis | reverse complement strand
GTTGAGGGTCAAATGCCAGTCTGTTCATTTTCTGATGACTGCTGTATCCTCACCCTTAAGTATGTCCTTTGCATCATACCCCAGAGAAAGTCTGCCTCTTGCAACACTCCATGCTTGTTGAAGGGATGGGGGGTGAGGTGGGAGTGGAGGGTGTCCTCTGTGGTTCTGATGAACCACAGTCTTATGCTGACACTGTATGCCTGGACCTTTGGGAGATGGATTACGCAGTGATCCTACCCATCCTTCCGTGATCCTGTCCTCCCCTCAACCTGTAGTCCTGAATCCAACCCGTAATCTTGCTCCTCCCCCAGGGGTTGAGATTTTTTGTGTGTGTTTTCTTTCCCCAGCTACAGTGAGACTTCCCCAGTGCCCTCAAGATGGCAGTCTCCCAAAATGCAGCCTCAGCTCTGTAGGGAAGATGAAGGAGACGCGTCGAGGCAAATTTCCTTGCCCTTTCCACAGCAGTGTCTGTTTTCTCCCCCACTTCTACCTGTCAAGGAAGACTTTCTCTGGGCTGTCTCAATCTTTTCTATGAATGACTGATGTGACTCATGGATGAGAAAAAACTTGCAGGAGGGTAAAGATCCCCTCCCCAGTTTTGCACCCCACAGGGGCCCACTCACTTTCACCAGCACACACTCAGCCAGCCTCCACCGATTCTCCAGTCACCCAGCTGAACAACGCTTGCCAGGGTCAAGCGGCATCTTGCCCAGGTAAGTTAGTGCCTGTGTCTGTCCCTGTAGAGGCCTGTC
>NW_028090382.1:0-851 GCF_014824575.4 Sturnira hondurensis | reverse complement strand
CTCTGTGTCCTTGGATAGATGAAGTTGGAGCAGAAGGGCAATTATGTGAGATCATTTCTCCAAGATTAGAAAAGAGATTTCATTTGCTGGGTGTCTTTTAGCTTTCACCTGCCCCATAGATCTGTCCATGAAACACCTGCAAAGACAACATTCAGCTTGCTGACACCTGCCATGATGAGAAAACCCTGATCCTACTCCTGATCTCCCCAAACCAAAAAAGCTACATATTGTACAAGTGGGGCTATACCAACAGAGATTCAACCTGAACTAGGATCATTGTGTCAAGAAGAAGACAAGATGGTGAGGTACTCTCTGAACCAAAAGTGGCTCCCCTCATCTGGCTCTTTTTATGTGCTGCAGGTCTTTATCTGTGCCTCCCCGAAAAGTCCCTGAAAGATATCACAAGGCTAAATAAACCGACCAAAACAATTTAGCTGCTTTTCTGGTGAATGAACTCCTAGCATCCCACTGGGACCACAGAAGTGTCATAGGTCCCTAACTCATTAGCCTGTCTTGGACCAGCTCACAGCAGGGACACCACACTGTGCTCTCAGTCCCCTTGGGTTCTGGGTACTTCACAGAATTAATTATCTTTGATTTAACAGATCTTGAGAATGCCCCAACCTACAGCTATGAATAGCACAATTTTCATTCCCAGGACATTGATGAATTTATAATAACGCCATTCTCATGGCTTGTATGAGCAAGTAAAAGAGGCAGACACACATACAAGGAGAAGGGATGCTACCTGGTTGTTATTAGCTCCATTTGGTGTTCTGTGAATGAAGCTTCACAGACGGACATACACTGGCATGATCACAATCTTAACACAGAACTCTTGTCCTTTCTTC
>NW_028090381.1:0-675 GCF_014824575.4 Sturnira hondurensis | reverse complement strand
TTTTGAAATAAACTCCTTAACAGATGTGTCATTGGCAAATATGTTCTTCCATGTAGTGGGTTCCCTTTTCATTTTGTTGAATTTTTTTTTTTTTTTTTTTTTTTTGCTGTGCAGAAACCTTTCAGTGTGATACATTCCCATTTGCTTATTTTTTTTCTTTGTTTCCCCTGCCTCACCTCACGCCTGCCAGAATGGCAACTGTCAAGTATTTTTACTTTATTTTATAATTTACGCTATTAGATGTCCCCATTTTCCCCACTTTCCCACCCCCTGCCTTTACCCTCCCCTTCTCTCTCTCCATTATAGCACTGTTGTCTGTGTCCCTGGGCTATGCATATGTGTTTTTTGGCTAATCCCTTCACCTTTTTCCATCTAGTGCCCAGCCTCCCCTCTCCCCGCCCCCTCTGAGAGGTGTTGGTTTCTTTCATGTATCTATGCCTCTGTTTCTATTTTGTTCATCAGTTTATTTTGTTCACTAGATTATACATATAATTGAAACCATATGGTATTTTTTTCTCTCTGGCTGTTTCATTCACTTAGCATAATAATCTCCAGGTCCATCCGTGCAGCCATGAAAAGTGAGATTTCCTTCTTTTTTTTTATGACTGAGGAGTAGTATATAACATTGCATAAATGTACCATAGCTGTGTTGCCCACTCATTTATTAATGGACAC
>NW_028090380.1:0-2613 GCF_014824575.4 Sturnira hondurensis | reverse complement strand
ATATCACCGTTAACAGGAATCTAAACAACAAAACAAATAAGCAAGCAAAATACGACCAATGACACTCAAATATGGAACAGGCTGACAGGGTCCAGAGGGGCGAGGGGAGAGAATCATAGGGGAAAAGGGGATGGGCTCACATGAACAAGTATAAAGGACACATGGACAATAACTAAGGTAGGAGGCGGGAATGGGAGGGAGGTTGGGAGCACTGGGGGTGCAGGGCTGGGAATATAAGACAAAACTGTACTTGAACAAGAATTAAATAAAAACATCTAAAAAAGATAACACTGATTCAGTCTTCAATCCTGATTATCTCACTCAGCATTGTCTGTCTGTCCTCTACACTTTCCCACACTTGACTCTACAAATGATAAGAGGTAGAGTAGTTCACATGTGGGGCTCTCTGTGCCCTGGAAGCATCCCCCACAGATACACCCCCCACTACACACATCCTGATNGTGGCAGTGGCTACAGGTAAGGGGGCTTCAAGTCCATGTGATTAGGTGGGGATCAGGGACAGTCAAGAACAATTTCTACTTACTCCTGCCTCCTCTTCACAGGTGTCCATGTCCATGTGCAGCTGATGCAGTTTGGTGCTGATCTAAGGAAGCCTGTAGCCTTATTTTTTAAGAGTGTTTTTTAAAATATTTTATTTATTTATCTTTTTAGAGGGGAAGGGAAGGAGAGAGGAAAGAAACATCAATGTATGGTTGCTTCTCATGCATCCCCTGCAGGGAACTGGCCCCTGCCGGAAACTGGCCTGCAACCTAAGCATGTGCCCTGACTGGGAATCGAACCGTGATCGTCTGGTTCACAGGCCCGCGCTCAATCCACTGAGCTACACCAGCCAGGGCAAGGAAGCCTGTAGCCTTAGTAAACGTCTCCTGCAAGGCTTCTGGAAGCACTTTCACTAGTCAAAAGATTCAGTGGGTGCAACTGCACCCAGGACAAGTTTTTGAGTAGATGTAGTATTTTAACCCTCATGACAGGGACACACACTCCACACAGGAGTGTTAGGAAAGAGTAGTGCTATACTTGAAGTTTGGGATGTGATGGGCCAGCACGTCCAGTACCCACCTTGCACCACATGCAGTTATCACAATATTACTGACTTTATTATGAGGGCTTTGATATATATCCGTGTCTTTAACCTAGAACTTTCATTTCATACTTTTTGTCTCTGCCCTTTTCATCCAGGCTCCCTAATCTGTGTCTATGAGACTTTTCTATTATTCTTTTTTAGTTGTTCATTAGATTCCACATGTAAATGAGATCATACAGCATTGCTGTTACTCCATCTGAATTTTTTTATTCAGCATAATACTATGCATGTCCGTCCAAGTCCCAAATAGTAAGACTTGATTGTCTTATGGCTAAGGATTTCATATTTTATGGCTGAGTAAAAATGATGGGTTGATTTTCAATTCCATTCTTCTTTATATTAATAACTAGATGACTATGTGAGACTATTTCTGAGGAAAGTGACATAAGAAGACAACTTGAACTTGCTATGAGGAGGGAAATCACAACATAAAGAGTGAGAACCCTGGAAGTACTGGCTACAAGCTTGCTTAATCCCTTTAAACAAGAGATCCATCCATCTACTTGGAGGATCTCTTTTCGGTTCTGCACACTGATCCACACATCATGTGATTTCATGCCAACATGACACCTGTCTGATGTGGAAAAGGTGACAGCATCCCCAAGGGTCATGTGCAGATATGGAAAGGGATGAGAGAGGTAAGACAGGAAGCCTCTGAAATTTACTTTTGATGAACAAGGGATGAATCTGTCTCTTATATTCCCGATTAAAACTATGTCACACGTCCACAGAGCCAGAGACTCCAAAGATGAAAATTAGACAGAACCATAGAGCTGATCAGATTTACATAAAGTTAGATCCACCAATCCCAGGATGGAAAGAAAATTTAAATGATTTATTTACTTGGCAATCAATGGATAAATAAAGTTATGTTTTTAATATCAATGATGATTCCATTTATTTTCTGTTATTTTGTATTAGTGATTGTTATGAAAGTTTAGCATAATCAAAATTTTAAAATTCAAAAATACTCCCCAATTTCCACCTACATCATCACCTAAGCAGAACTAGTCATTACTGAGGTTTTTCTGTGTCCCTAATGTTGAAACCTGGTTTTGCCACAGAGTCTAAGATATAAAAATAAAAATGAGCAGTGAAGTTTCTAAACATTCAGCACCAAAATCTGTGGGGGCAACTTTTCCCACATGTCCCCCAGTCCACCTGGAATTGAATCTCTGTCAATACATAACAGAGATTTGATGTAATTTGCTTGGGAAGGAGAGGTGACCGGTTTCTCAGGGGAAAAAGTCCTTGAGCCCCCTCTTCCAGGGGCTTTTATTGGGTTGTAATACGCAGAAATACAGGGTGGCAAGGATCAAACAGTAGATAATATTTCAAAGAAATCTGAGGGCTTAGTCTGAGTCAAAGTCTGTCAGGAACAGAGTTTTTTTAGGGTTTCCTGCTTTAACCCTTAACATATGAATGAAAGCAGTCTTAGCAGAGCAGATTTCACAGATTTTTGAGGAATTCTTTGTAATGCCAGATTTTTCCCCTGGACACACTCTAGC
>NW_028090379.1:0-2979 GCF_014824575.4 Sturnira hondurensis | reverse complement strand
AGATTAAAGGTAAAGAGAGAATCTTAAAAGCAGCAAGAGAAAAGGAGACAGGTAGTTTAAAAGGAGGGCCCATCCAGTTATCAGCTGATTTCTTGAAATAAATCCTACAGGCAAGAAGGAGCTGGAAAGAAATATTTGAATGATGAATGGCAAGGACCAACATCCAAGATTACTGTATCTAACAAAGCTGTCACTTAGAATGGAAGGGCAGCTAAAGTGCTTCCCAGAATAAGGTGAGGTTAAAGGAGTTCATCATCACCAAGCCCTTATTATATGAAATGTTAAAGGGACTTATCTAAGAAAAAGAAGATGATAATAATATGAACAGCAAAATGACAAACTCATAACTATCAAAAACGGAACCTAAAAAAACAAAAACTAAAACTAAGCAAACAGCTAGAATAGGAACAAAATTGGAGAAATGGCTATCACTTGGAGGGTTTCCAGTGGAGAGGCAGAGGTGGGAAATTGGGGAAAAGGTACAGGGAATAAGAAGCATAAATGGTGGGCACAAAATAGATGGGGTGAGTTTAAGGATAGTATGGGAAATTGCGAAGCCAAAGAACTTACATGTACGACGCTTGGAGATGAACTAAAGAGAGGAAAGCTGGAGAGTTGGGAAATGTGTGGCTGAGGGGGGATAAAGGGGGAAAATGGGGAAAAATGTAATAGCATAATCAATAAAATATACTTTAAGAAAAGAAATATTTTTCTTAACAAGACTGAAGACAATTTTCCACGTTGCTAACCTTGCACCACTCAACATTTTTATCCCAAGTCCTTCTGATGCTGCAACGTTCGCTCCCAGCCACTGTGTATCTTGCCCACAGGTTAACAATGAGTACCTCTGGGTATTAAGAGAAATTTTTAAAAATTCTTAGAAAATATTGTTCAATACCACTTACATTTCAAAAAAACTCTGTTTTGATTTTGGGGGAAATTGATAGGTATTTTAAGACACAACACAGTAACTGGAGAGTGATTTGTTTTTGCAGCCCAGTTATTTTTGCAGCCGGGTGCCTTGTTTTGGCCCATAGAGGCCAAAAGCCTCTTTTGGCTTCTCTGCACTGTGTATCATCTACATGGCAAAGATAACGCTCTCCTCCTTCTGCTTCTGTAGCTGCCTCCTGCTTCCCCCCAGAAGTAAGGGTCCGAAGAATGGGCCGTCCCTTGCTCTGTAAAAATAACTGCTCCCATGCTGCCCAGGGCCCAGGATTTAGAGACTGACTCCTCTGGGTCCACGCCAGTGAAATAAAGTTCAATCCGTACACCCGAAAGCGGCTGAGTTGTTTTCTGTAACATTTTGGTTCCCAGGGAAACGAATCTCACACCAAGCAGGCCTTTTTGCCTCCAGTGAGGGAGTGGCGGGGGAGTGACCCAGAGAAAGCCCGGCGGCCAAAGGGAAGCGTGTGCCCCAGTGATTTCGGGTCCCGAACACCCAGGGCTCCATGGAAGTCATCCTCGGGATCTCTCTTCAACCCGGGCAGCAGGGTTGCGGACTGGAACTATCTGAACTTGAAAAGGCACTGATTGGTAAGTGCCCCGGGGACCAGAGCCCCAGACCAGCCCACCCTTGTGGTGGAAGGAGACTGATCATCTCTCAGGCAGGCAATTAGCTGTAAGACCTCTGGAGACCAATTAATTGGCCACCTGGAAGGGGAAACATATCCCAACTTGGGCAGTCCTACTCGGGAGGGACTGTATAAACTCTTGGATCTTTGTCTGTGTGTTTGAAGGGGTGACTGTGTTTGTGGCTCCATGGGTGAAAAACCTATGGAGCAAGAGTGACATCCCCGCCCCCCCTCCGCGGGAGGGATGGGAGGCAGTCAAGGCCCACATGGCCCCCTGCACCTGGTCCTGCTAAACGGGTTGCCAAGGTGACAAGCAGGGTTATCCGGGCCAAGCCCCCTTGATTGAGCCAGGAGCCAGCTGTGAAGACCTCCTGGGCCCTACTGGTGGCTGGGCAGTGGGTTCTTCAGGAAACCAGATACCTCCCAGGAGCAGGGAGCCACCAGATTGCCTAAGCAGAGGAACCAAAAGTAAAAAGAATGATAGATAAATCTAGATAAGTAAAAATATGTATAAAGGATGTGAGTGTTTTAAACCTGGAGTAAAGGAAACCTCAACTACTTGTTTACTGGTTTTGTGGGAAAAGAGCAAATTTCTCACATGTGGTTCTGTTTCTAATCAGAACCTGTATGGTAAGACCTAGGAAAGCTCGCCTGTAGCCAGCTGGGGAGAATTCCTTTGCCACCCTGGACCCAGGAAGGGTCAGTTGGGGCTGACGAGTGCTTCAGCCTGAAGCAAAGCAGCACATCTCTGTCATGAGACCGTGCCTGAAGGAGCATGTCTCTGCGAGGCAACAGTGGACGCATTGGTGCAAGAGAATGCCTCTACCTGTGTGTGGTTTCAGAACTCTGTGTTTTGGATTTTGCTCTGTATCTGCTCTGAAAAGGCAAAAGAAAAAGCCCACTGGCAGGCCACAAACACCAGGGTTGCAGACACCTACAGTCCTCAGCCTAGCTGGCTTAGACCCAGACCAGACTGCCACAGGGCTTCAGAAACTCTCCCATTCCCCTTGGAGAGGCCCTGGGCAGATATCTAAAATCATTCACAGAGAAGGAGACTGACCCAGTGTTACTGCGGTGTGTAAATGCCCTCCTTTCAGCTGCACCAACCTGAGACTGGTTCTGGGAGGACCCTTGCCAGCTGTTCAAACTGCCAAGCAAGACAGGGTACCAGGTGTCCTAAAAGAAGGGGCACAAATCAAAACAGAGTGGGCACTCTGCATACTGACCCCAGAGCTCGGGAAAAGTAGAGTGCATGAAACACACTCTCAGGGAAACTCTTGCTAAGTTCCAGCAGGAGACTGGATGACCTTGGACTGATTTGCTGCCACTGGCACTATTTAGAATTAGGAATGCCCCAAAGTCTTTAGGACACCTCCTCCCATCCTCAGGATAGATAAAGGGGGGAGAA
>NW_028090378.1:0-3581 GCF_014824575.4 Sturnira hondurensis | reverse complement strand
ATTCAAAGTGCTAAAAAATATTTTGAGGTGATGGAAAAAGTGATGATCACACAAAATAACCTTTTAGAAATATCCTGCAGAAAACTTTGGTTAAAGATGCCCCAACCACAATTAGCAACAAATCATTTTGACCTATTGAAAACTGAGTGACTTTCTTCTGAGTTGGTATTAAACCTATATGCCTAAAAGGACTTTTTTAATGTCATAGGATTTAAAGTTCATAAGTGACCTTCACACGTTATAGCAAATTTTCTTTTCAGTCACTCTTACAATTCATTAGTAGTTAGGATAGTCTCATGGCCCCAACATTTATTAACAGTCCCATTGAAAGAATGGGGCATTTGAGAAATGGGAAAAGAAAAGGAATATTTGGTATCTGAAACTTAATGTCAGTCCCTAGTCACACATCCTTCAAATCCAAGCAGAAAATTCATTTAGAAAATGTAAGTTTATGGTACAAGAACCAGAACCTGTTTATTCTATAGCTCAGGCATTAAAAGACCCAAGGTATTACAAGTTAAGACATAAACTAGCAGGATCTTGGGAAAATTTATGGCCACATGAGTCCCTCATGGCATAGATATATTAAGATCAAAACTAGATCTGGCTCAGAGAGGTAAGTTTTTGCTCACATTTTATAAGTTCCAATACATTGATCAGTTTGCTAGTCCCCGTCACATAATTTCTTGCTCTAAAACAAACAAACAAACAAACAAAACCGTTATAATAAACTATTTTTCCCCTGACACCTTCTGCCATTTGCCTAGGGAGGTCTTACTGTTTTTGAATGTTCCAAAGAAACCATTGGCAGATTCCTTAGATAATTATGCCAACTCTTGAAAATAATTATTGATTAATTGATGCTATATTCCAGATAATGACAAATAAATTACTTTTCATGTTTCCATGCATGTCCTATTTACAGAGGCTATAATAACCAAAGCCAAGGTCTGGATGCAGAATTATTTAACAAAGGTTGGGTTTTTTCTAACTCAGAAAAACATAAGACCATTATGCAAATGTATAACTATCCAGTCATTTGGCTTTGAGATGCTCCCAAGAAGTGATTGGAAGAGAGAGCAAAAAATTTTAAAGTTTTCTCTCCTTTACAAGTTTTCTGCTACATGAATCTTAACATTAGATCCCTGACATCAGGTTTCACAGTTTACATGGAATTTGCAGTGTCATATTCCCGACCCAAACAATTGGAGACCTACTTCAATAACACCAGATTAATGCTGATCCTATCCCTCAGCTGTATCTACCCTGGATGTCTGGGGAACTGTATTAACAGAAGTGAGTGACAGCTACTTCCTACAATTAATTTGAATGTTTCACTCCTGAAATTTATAGGTTGCACTGGCAAACAGAAACAATGAGTTAGTTAACCACCTCAAAAGAGAAAAATTATTCCAATAATCCCAAGGGCCCCAGTCAGTTTTGTCCACAAATAACTATGTTGGTGCAACCTCTTTCGGAGGACTAAAAGAGTGCTTTTATTCATTCATTTGATGAATATTTGTTAAAAGCTGTCTAAGTGCAAAACATCATGCTAATTCCCAATCACTTCTGGTAAAGTCACTTCTCACAAACTGATTGTGAGCCTATGACAAAATTCTATTTGAAATTTGCTACGTAGGAAAATGTTCCAGAGTAAGCCACTTCAAGGAATTCTCTCTTGGGAGAGGCATATAGGAAAAGTAGGAGGTACAATAAACAAATGCTATGTTTAAATCATAAGGCTGATCACAGGACTCAGAGCACACAGGTTGCTTCCAGCACTTGGCTGTTGTAAATTTTGCTGCTATGCCCATCAGTAAATGAGTGGATCAAAACACTAGGGCACATTTACACAATGGAATACTACACAGCAGGAAGAAAGAAGGAGCTCCTACCCTTCCCAACAGCATGGAAGGTTCTGGGGAGCATTATGCTAAATGAAATAAGCCAAATGGTGAAATACAAATACCATATGATCTCACTTATAAGTGGAACCTAATAAATAAAACAAACAAGCAAGCACAATACAACCAGAGACATTGAAATTAAGAACAATGTAACAGTGACCAGAAGGGAGGTGGGAGGGGATAATGGGGGAGAAGTGGGGAAGGGATTTAAGAAACAGCTATAAAGGACACATGGACAAAACCAAGCAGGATGGAATCAGGGGAGGGAGGTGGGATGGCTGGGGTGGGGAAGGAGTTGTGGTAGGGGAAATGAAATGCAGACCACTGTACTTGAACAAAAATAAAATAATAATAAAAGAAAAGGAAAGAAAATTTATGGAAACCAATGAGAGTCAAAAAAAGCCCCAAAGACTCAAAACACATAAAAGATGGATGATGAACTGCCCAGTGGCTGTAATTTGCATTACACATTAAAATGTTCTCCTAAACCAAGTATGGGGACAGTTTTCTTTATCACTTCCAGAATACTCTTTCTTGAGAACAGTTAGGATATAATTACCTACCCTGAAAAAGATAAAAGTACTACCAAGGACAGAAGTACCCAGTCTGATATTACCAGGAGAAAAAAAAGAGAGAAAGGGAATCTGTTAGAATGCAGCCTCTATGTCATTCCCAGGCTCTGGTAAATACAGAACTCAATATTAGAAAAGGATGTTGTTAAAGCTAACACAAAATAATGTTTTAAAAATAAATAATCACCTTGAACATAAAAAAGAAAAGGATGTTAGCAGTCAGAGTTCTCATATACTGTCAGTGCCTGTGAAAATAGAGCAATAATTACAGAAAACTTCAGCTTAATCTACTAAAATTGAAGATACACACACCCCATGATCCCGCCTACAAAAATTTATGCATGTGTGAACCATGAAAAGTGAACTATGTGTTTGTGGTAACATTCCTCCAAACTGGAAATAACCAAAATATTCATCTATAGAATAATAATTAAATAAGTGGTTGTTCATTCATAAAATGTAAAAGTATAGAGCAGTACAAATTGACAAACTAGAGATACAACACGAATTTCACAAACCTACAGTTTAGCAAAGGAAGCTATCCAAAAGTACTATATGTAACATGATTTTGTTTATGTAAACTACAAAAACAAGAAAAACTGAACACTTTTGTTTAGGAATGCATACTTAGTTACAAAATTTAAAAAAAAACATGGAAGTAGTTACCAAAAGGAAAGGAGGATATCAGCAGTTGGAGGAGCAGAGAAGCAGAGGATAGTGATTGGAATGAAGCATGAAGAGCAATCTGAGGGCTATTCGATTTCCTGACATCAGTGGTAATTACTGTGGAATTTTATTTATAATGGTGTAATAAGCTATATATTTATATATTAAGCATGTTTCCATATATTTCACAATAAGGAAGCATCTCTGTTTATATTCATTGACTTCTAGTGTTTTTACACTCCAACAACTAAGCCAGAACAGTATTTCAGGTGTAGACAAAATAGTACTATTAATATATGTATTTATTACATTCCCTATGGTAGTTTCAATACATACCTGGGTCTCCATCTACAGATACATAATCATTCCATGACTTTATGGTCCTTTTACAGATCAGAGACCCATGAAAATCTTCAACAACTCCAGCACCATCACT